>NC_051139.1:3558742-3579714 GCF_014839805.1 Manduca sexta
TATTTTTTTCATTATAATTTCGAACGTATGTACTTATAGAGTATGTCAAGCCGCACTAAGCTAGCGTGGTGGACTAAGGTTTATCTCTTTCAATAATAGAGAAAGGTTCAGTAATGGGCAGTATATCATATAATCCTGGCATTATTATTATTTGGTACAACACAGAAATGTTCTCTCTTAGCGTACCTTCAAAAATCAAACAAAAAGCTGTTTAACATTTACCAAAATGTTTTTGGATGCGAGCCAAGTAACCTAACTTTAAGTGTAACTGCCAGTATTTTGTCTTTAACGGGCTCAACACGCATTACATGTTCCCTTCTAAATATTCCGAATAACATCAACCACAAGGTCAAAACTCAACACACCTCATACAAAAACCTATACCGACATCTCAATAAATACAAAGAAAATACTAAAACACACTCGCACATGACAAATCTGGCAATCTAAGCAATGGGACTGTTATATATTGCATCGATTTAGCAGCGTGGACCGCCGCGCGTGTCGCCATCTATCGGGCGGGGGACGGCAAAAACAACGCGTCTCCGCTAAAACGCATCGATCATTGTCACCGCTGACATGGCCGCCACACGCCGCGTGCAAACGCTCCTCTGTGGACAGCCGCGTTGCACCCTATATTATAGAAAAAATAGACAATATTTCAATGCACAGGTACGTTACTTGAATCGATATATATGAAACCTTATTTTATTGCGATTCCCATCGAGTAATAAACTAACAACCAGAACTATAATAATATAAATATTTTGATGACTATTTCGTTCAATACAATAGGACCCAAAGCGGTCAATCTAAAGCTACTATTTATGCAAAAACCAATATAATGCATAACAATGGTCGCTATTCCGATGAATGTAGGTGAACTTTGTTCTACCAAATTAACCTAAATCGCTTTAAATTCCATAGAGAATAAATCGCCATTATTGGAGTTCATAATATTATCTATATTGTGATGATGGCTAGCAATAATGTGCGCAATTGTCACATACGATAATCGTTTTTTGAATATCTGTCTAAAGACTCGTATACCTTTAAAATTGCCACATCAATGCAAATGTTTAAACGGAATAACTTTTTAATAATTGCCTACCACTATTTGCTAGCAATAATTTATATGAGGTGTAACAATAATGGTGGTAAGTACTGATAAATTCATACTGAAAGAAGACTAGCTTTGTGACTACTAAACGATTTTTTCTTTTACAGTGTTTACAATTATAAATACAATTAAATATTTCACATTAAATAAACGGGAGTCGGTTAATTAATGAAAAATACACTCTATACTTAACAAAATATGCTCTAGATTTCAGAACACAGTAGTCATCACTGTGACCCGAAACGCAATTGATACATGGAACTGTGGTTACAAATGGCATCTATTGAAATCATTTGTCATCCCAAACAGCTGGTTTTGTCGAGTACGTTTCTCGGGAGCGATCTATTTTTGTTTTTTTTCCAACCACGGATAATGGCTTTGACAATGAGATAATTCGTTAAGGTCAGAAGAGTTTGTTCTTTTGCTTTGAAATGAATATAAAGGTTATTTGAAATACTGTTTTATTGTTGAACTTTACTGACATTTAAGATCTAAAAGGGAGAAAGGATTGGGCATTGATGATCAATTATAGTTGAATTTGTTAATCTCTAACATAATTGCAATTTTGAATTCCTATATATTTTAAGCTTACCACTTCAACGTCAATCTAAACGTCTATAATTACTATACCTATAACTAAATATATAGTTTAATGTCTTTACACCTACATTAAATTTTAAATAAAAAAATAATCAATTAATATTCAAAATAATATTTTCTACTAGATTGCCAGACGCTTGACCTGTTAGAAAATTTATCAAAATTGTAATAAAACACCCCCAAGAAAGACACACGTTTCGATAGTTTGAAATATGCCAGACTTAATTTACTGAGACCGGCTAAGCATGGAACGCGACTAACCAAAACGAACCATTCTTGTAAGGCCTAAGGCTTATCGAATGAAGGTAAATACTCACAACGCATATGAAACAAATAAAATCCGCGAATGAAACATGATCCTATAAATTTTTTGAGTGGAAAAGAGTCAACAAAATCCGGCACGTAATACGCAGAGGCAATTATTACTTATGTTGTAATAAATCTGCACCGCGGGGCACAGTTTCGGTTTAATATCCTCCTCATTCCTCCGGTTCCGCCGCACACCGCCTCGCACCGCTCCGCACCGCCTCGTACCGCTCCGCACCGCCCCGCAATCTTCGTACACCTCCAGAATATTCGCGCCGCACTGTGTACCCCTACACACAAGTTCTGCGATGCATGCAGAGAATACTGCGCGCTTTGATTGCATCTACAATTACGTCATAAATTATGTTCCTGTTGTAGCTTTACATGGACCGAGGTCTCTGAACCCTCTTGTTATATATTGCTAGAGTGCAGCATGAGAATCTGAGAACAGAGTGGCAACCACAAATGTTTTACTGACGGTGATTCTCGCCGGTATACCCAACACTTCAAATTTCAAATGAAGAGCGAATTGAACCTTGTTATACGAAATCTATTCTATTTCGTAACATTTAATCTATGATTGTGCCTTTCAGATCGTTACTTTTTATTGCCGGCATTTCATTAAATGCACTGGAACATTCTGCAATAATCGTTGAGGTATCTGCAGACTCCACACCTCTATCCAACTATATTTAATCTGCATATTTCACAACCCAGATAGATATACATCAGGTACCTAAACATTGTTTCACAACGAATACACAGCGAGACGAAGCAATACTCTGCACCGTGCAGGGAACGGAGTTGGGAACAATGTAATCGCGCCGCGGAATTCTGTTATTGTTGGCGAACAATCGTAAGATCACGTGACTCGTTTGTGAATAGTTTCGCGCTATGAGATGCTAATTAATTTGAGCGTGAAACAAAGGGGTGGGTACGCCTCGCTTTGTCATTGCCTGGAACTTACTGGAAATTAGATGATTAGGATACATAATGTTAATTAATGCAATTGATATATTTTTACTAATACTATAAATTCAAAAGTTTTGATGTTTCTTACTCAATCATGCCAGAATGGGTCAACGAATCTGGGTAATATTTGATACGAAAATAGATTTTAACCAGAAATACGACATAGGATACTATTGATCCCGGGAAAACTTTTGGACACGAGCGGAATTGTTACCTAAACTAGTAAAAAATATGTTTAATTCATTTTAGAACCTCTCATGCTCTCCAAAGCAAACTTTAGACCGAAATTACTACCTCCATAGTTTCCATGTCCGAACTATTTCACTCGAACGCATGCACCCTAATTACCAACTGACCCACGAAACCTATAATTAGTCAACGCCCTGACATGTGCCAGATACTGTTCGAGATATTCTTAGTTTACATAAAACCAAGGGAGTATTGTCTGTATTTTCCCCACAAAGCTTACAGCACCGCTACTGGAAACAAGCAAACTTCTCCGTTGGAACAAAAGGCATAACTTCAAAGAGCAATTAATGTTTCCTGTACAAATGAGATTTGCTTGGCGTTCATGGAGGGTCGGCTGAGTTGCAGGGCACACCTGATGCAGTACTGGCTCTGTTACCGACAAAAAATTTATAACTTTTGATTTTAGTTGGTTATGTTTTCGAGTTTATCCCTAGGTACTAGGTTCGGTCTCTCAGTCAAAAACAATTTTGGTGGGTTTTATACAACATGTTCCTATGATCTCAAAAACGGAGACCGTCAGGAAAGTGTTAGAGCTTAAAAACTAAACTAAATCATTTCAGAATAAGAACATACGTGAAAAATGTCGAATGGATTTAGAATAGGAAGAAGGAATACAAAATATTTTTGGTTAATCCCCACACAATGACAATAGCAAAACTGATATTTATTTACATTTCTGGAGCCGGCTGAAACACACTACACAAAGAATTCAAGAACAGTAAAACGTAACACAAGAGGTTCTCAAAAACATCACAAACACGCAACATTCTAGAATAAACCACAAACGGAACACTTGCCGCGAGTGTTCACTGTTTATGCTTGCAGACGTAAAATTTTATGTGTGTTCCCACACAAAATAATGTGGAGTAGCAAACACACCTGCGCATAGTGAATGAGCTGGAGAGCCTAGCACTATTGATTAAGGAACTGGCTCTACTTGAGCAAATATCTCGAATAAATTTTTTAGACGAATATTTTTTTATTCGACAAGACAAGAATTAAACCACATAAGTGCCAGAGTAAAATAGACTTTTATATATGGAAGATGATAAATCTGTAACAGCGGGCTATGGAACGGTCCATGTTAGGTATCCACTTGGTAGATCAAAATTGGAAATTCGGCGTCACACTAGTCTTAGACGGCGGAATCCTCATCGCCAAACTGAAGTGGAGAGGGGCAGGAAACTTGACTAGACGAAACCGACCGACCGACCGAGGCAAACATTGAATGAAAGCCGAGAAACGAGCAGAGGATTATAGGCAGACCAGCAGTATGATGGGCAGATGACCTCGAGCGGTATGCCAGTAAGCATACAAGCAAGGGGTTAAGACTCGCACAAGATAGAGAAGAATGACGTAACAACGAAGATGCCGTAATGTGCCAAAGATATACTCAGCAGTGCGTGATTACGGGCTGATTGAATAGATAGATAGATGAATCTATGGCGTTCCAAAGCAAACTTCAGAGATAATATCCTGTCTAGCAATGCATTATTTCCCCTTTAATTTTTTTCATTATTTTAGTTTTTTTTACATTAATATACGTTCCTTGTACTACATTACAAAATTCTAAAACGACTCATTTTTCTCTTTTTATTGCAAAAATATGTAAATGTAGTCTACATTCATTTTTAATCAGCTTCTAATAAGTAATAATTATAATTGGCGCGAGCCTGTACAAACGTTCATCTTGTTTATAGTTATTAGTATTTCCAATTTAATTTCCATTGGCGTCTCGGCTTTTATTAAGTTTAAGACCTTATATTTGAATTGCGAAAAGGCAAAATGTTTATTCATTTGGCATTCGATTATAGTTCAGTAATGTCTCGGATTATGTGAAATATCGTTCGAAAACTATCTTAATGAAAACATTATAGCATTTACCTTCGAACTTTTACTAAGCTAAGTTTTGGTGAGAATTCGTAAATTTGACGTTACCAACGGTCCCCATTTTTTATTTGTTGCGTAGTTAAAAGTTGTTTATTGTAAATAGTGGCGTGAATTTTAGTAATAACACCAAAGTCGATACATTTACACTAACATAAGAGGTAAAGTTTGTAAGTTTGTTTGTAGACGGCAAACTCTGAAATTACTGGATCGATTTAGACTAGTATTTTACTTAAGAATGCTATTGTTTCAATTTATTTACTGCTATAATTTTTTTTATTTACCTTTAATCGTGAAGTAATTTAATGCACTCTTAAAGTCATAAAGAAATCTCATAATAGAATTGAAGTTTATATTTGTTCCAATACGCTAATATCTGATTGTATTGTATTTCGGAGACGAATAGACTTTTGCGGGCGAAGCCGCAAATAATTCTAGTTACAATATAATATTTTTTTTATCTGTGCACGGCAAAGTGACCCTACTGCATCTGATGGTAAGCGGAGCTGAGTCCAATAGAATGCCGACTGACAAGAGATGTTTACCTCTGGACAGACGACACAATTATGCCGGCCTGTTGGAACCGGATATACACAGGCTGATCCCGGAACGCGACACACTTACGTTAACAACTATAGCGGGTTTTAAGACCTTGAGTACGGTCGCAATCCGGGCGGATATAAAATATATCCTACCGCCAACAAAACTCATTTCATGAAATTACAAATGTTTCCATTTGTCCTAATAACACCAAAATATAAATCAAAGAGCAAAGAACCAATTACAATGAAAAGAATTCCAAGACCCTTGAATAACGCCTATCCTTGCCAACAATCTAATTTAAAACTAGGAAACCAACCAAAATATTCGACACTCCGTTAAGTAAGGGAATGCCCTTCAGATTTTCAATATACAAAACCGCTCAACCGACATAAAATTGTTTTTACATCCCAACTTCTCAATGATATCAGCGATCCGTGTCCAAATTGAAAAACGCTCAGTCACAGAGGGTTTCGCCTCCTATGAATAAAATAAACTCGATTTTACCTAATTGTTAAAAGTTGGGCTTGCACAGATGGGGACGCCGCGGGCTGCGTCTGCTAACTTACTGATATAAAATATGAAATTAGTGTTGCCAACTGGAATGTGGTTTGGGGTTTATTAAGGTGTCAGGGGGGATGTTGACAAGCGAGTAAATTAGGATGGATCGACTGTGGGAATTACAATTAGAGCTGGCAATGAATCCTTAACCAATTTGGAAGTAAAGCATGAAATCTAAATTGGTACAGCTTTTTATTTGTCGTGTGTTGTGAAATTGTTAATCACCGACAAAAGGTCCTTAAATAAAACCCAAAATAGAGCAACATTTGCAAAGGTAGGTGCTGTATCCCAATTAAAAGTAACTCGAACTCCTCTCGGTAACTTTTACCCATAAAATCTTACATGACCTCCAGAACTACAATCCCAAAGTGAAAATAGACGTGCGTCAGTAATCCGACCATAACTTTTTTATCTACACGAAAATATTTACTTTCCGAAGGAGATAAGTCTAAGTAGATGCTCGTTAGGCGCCAGAATTCGGGTCTGTACCTAAAGTCTTGGGACAACGTAAGCCTTAGGAAGCCTAGCTGAGTCCCGAATGCCTGTTTCGTGGTTCGTTGCCCTCCGGGTCGGATTTTTGGAATATTTAGAGGTTATTCGCTTTGATCTTACCCTATCCGCGCGTTGGTCGATGTAATGTTTGTTTATAAACTGGCTTTTTGTATTAGCTGAGGGCGGATGGAATAAGTTTAGAATATAGTTTGGCATTTTCGTTTTACCATAAATACATTTTAAGGATGTTTGTACTGGTTGGAAATTATATGGGGATTGGATTTTTCTGACTACACATTATATACTTACCATATCTTTTCTTATAGGTTGAAATCTTCTACAGAGTGAAATATAGTTTTTCTATCATTGACTCGTTATTTTGGGTGTTATCATAAAATTTCTTTTCCCGGCACGGCAGTGATATCATTGAACCTAATGATAATAAAACAGCAATTTTTTATTTATTTATTTATTTACCAACGCTTGTATACATCAATACTTAAACAAAAAAAAAACATGGCAATTACAAATTACCATAATGTAACAAAGCAATTATAGGTAAATACAGCATGCATCAAATAATATTTTACTAGCTAATAATTTTGTTAAGAACAAAAAAACATAGTAAGAAGATAACACTTTACAATAAGTTTCTGGAACCGTAAATGTAAAGAAAAGGGTAAGTTTCGAACCAAATAAATATAAATAAAAAGCAATTTTAATTTTATACAGCCTAATACCACTAATACAACTCTTGGAGAATCCGTCGTAGCACCTATTATTTTGCGCCACACTTTCAGTCAGGAATACAATCAAGCTCACGCCGTATTCACATGAAACTACAAAATGATCAACAAACCAGAATTGCAAAACTAAGATTTTTGGTAAAAATATTTGTTATTTATGATTTTGGCACAATGTTAGCAGAGGTAAAGACGAGTTAGTGGTTTCCTGTAATAATGACCCTGAATAACCTAGGCAAAGTGTGGATGAGCTCAATTATCTACCTTGTCATTTGAAGATAAGGCATAAACTTATACAACGTGTTAAAATAGACACTACTGTTGAAACTACTTAATAACTGTGTAACAAAGATTTTAACTTTACAGACTTTTAAAAGATAACGTCTCGTGAGACCCCATTGTTCTGAAATGTAAATTATATTCGGCAGGTGATATAAGTGGTTACAGGAGGTCTAAGTGGTTTCTTTTATGTTAAGTCTTAGGAAACTGTTATATGAATTAATGTTACAGTATTGAACTATGTATTTAATTAATTTAAAAATTATTTAGTACTGGGTATTGCTCTCGGCTTCGTTTGCATGAGAAGCCTCTCCCGCTACAAGAGTCCCACTGTAGTCATCCATAGAACTATCATACGATACCAGCGCCATCTACTTAAAAATTAGATTATATTAGTAAAATATTTCCACGGGACCAAATAACCGGAATAAAAAGTAGCCAATTGGTAATCCTGTGGCTGTAACTAAGACGTCTTTCTTCAATAGTGAACGCCAATAAAAAAATTGTATAGGACATATCCGAGTGACAGACTAATCGCTAAAGTATATAATATTTTCTTTTCTATTGTGAAGCCGACGCGAAATGTAGGTACTAATACAAAATATTATAATTGGATTTTATCCCACTATAATATAAATATGAATTATTGATTTGTTAATAATATATATATATATTTTTTTTTTTATTTAGTTTGCCGACATCAATTACAAAAGTGAAGCCGGTAGAAATCCGTTTATGGACCTATCGCCACTGGTAACTAACAAATATACCCACGCAAGCCAGTCGATAACCAAACGACGAAACGACTTTTAAAGAGAATTTAAAGACAGCCGAAGTTGATCCGAGTTTCCTTTCTATTCTGTTATAATAAAAAGCGAAGACATATTGCTTTAGGTGAGGAAACTTAGTCGCCACTCGCACAAAGCCGAGTTGAGTATAAAAAAACTTTTATTCCGCGTCTTCCAAGAATTCAATATTCATGAGCGAAGTGGGTTTTGTTTGACCCCTACTTTAACTTATAAACGGAGTTTACTTAGGACATTCTTTTTGGAAATTCAATAATACTGAATTTCTTTCGGCAAAATTACTACAATATGTAATAAGAAACATAGAACATTATACGTATATATCCTGTTTACTTTGCATACGTCGGAAAATCGACCATAGCGAAAGATCGCGTTCTAGAGTCAGTTTAGACTATCTTAAGATGCTGATCTTAATTTGACAGCGTCTCAGCTAATATCGCACTTCAGAGCTTAACTGAGATGTCTAATAATACAGCTTTAAGTATTTCAGAAATCCGAAATGTCAAACAACAGTCAAAGTCCATTAAACGAATAAAAATGAACAACATAATCCAACAGCGCCCTAAAACTACACACACAGCAAAGGCAAAAGTTTCTGTAGTTGAAATTTTACGCGAGCGGTCAGCGTCAAAGCCCACTGAAAGGTATTTGTTCGGTAAGCCTCTTAAATTTTATCTACAAATTAATTCCGACCCAGCAATGCCGACGTTTTCTACCACCCTTACTTAAACCAGGGCTGATGGTGTTTTTTTTGTATGTGGCATTTTTTATTAATATTGTAATATTAGCCCTATATTATTTACTGTCACTGGTGAACACCGGCTTCCTTTACTACTGTGAGGGCTAAGCCTTAGTTCACCATGCTAGCCTAATGCGGGTTGCCAAGCTTTACATACCTTCGATTTTTTTACTTTTTAATAATAGCTGTGTTTAAAAATGACAACAGGCGCGCCCAAAAAACTTTCACCTTATTCGAAGAAAAAAAAATTTATGACTGTTTAATTGCAATTCACTGTAATTACATTTAAATACAGCTTCGATTTAGAAATTGATAAATAATAATTGTCAGTATAAAATTAACTCAGGAAAATAACAAATTTATATTTCTAACGGGACGAACTTTTAGACTTTTTTACTTGTAGATAATAATAAACTTTATAAAATCAGACTATGCTATGCCATGCTTCTCTTAATATTTATGTATTCATATTTAAATTTAATCTATAATAACAGCACACTTTAACAGAAACAGAAACTTGTGTCAACCCTACAGAGTGAACTAGTGTATAGCCTTCAAAGTAATACGACCCAGTCGCAATAGTGTTCGGGTCATTTTTCTCTACTATTTCAGCTTAGTTGGGAGGGATATAACGGCTGTTGGAGACGCGAAAACGTGTTTGAAGACTTTAGATTTATCACTGGGATTTAAACTTTAATAACAAAGAAATAAATTAAATAAGTCCTTTCAATTCCAGTCTAGGAATCCCTTTGTCAGCGATATAACTGTGTAATGAATGTGATGAAGCAAGAATCTTTGGTATCTCAATGAAGCTATTGGATCATATATTAGTAACGTTGTGGAAATCAGAGAAAAACATTTCATTATTTGAAAGAAATAGGCATGCGAACCGTTACATTTGCTGGTGGTAGAACATATTTTATATCCGCCCGTATAGCAACCACCGTACACAAGATATTAAAACCCGCCACAGTGGCTCACGTGTCGCGTTCCGGGATCAGCCTGTGTATATCCAGTTCCAACAGGCCGGCATAATTGTGTCGACTGCCGAGGGGTAATCATCTCTCGTCAGTCAACATTCTATTGGGCCACACTCCATTTACCAATAGGTGCAGAGGAGTCACTTTTTTTGTGCACATATAAAAAAAATATTTTGTGCATTCTGTTCCTATGAATGTCTATAGATACATTTTTTTTATTTATGTATAATATTTATCCACGATTGCCTCTTAACAATCATGGAAGTTGCCCAGTTCCCATACAAACTTGACGTGACTCAACAGAATTCGAAAGATTTCTTTTATTAGAATAGTTAGATAGGTTACAAGAGCTTTATTATACCTATTGTATTTTTTTCCCATTTTTTGTATTAATTATCTGTTCCCAGTTTATCCCACGTGAAAATCATTGTGTTACAAAGTTGTTCAACCACAGCACACTACAACTACGGAACTTCTTCAACAGTAATCGTTATATTTAATTTACATAAAACTGTAATATACTATTAACCTAAACCTTTAAGAATTGCATTGAAATAGTTTTATTCCAATATCTAACATTCGCGTAAACATAAAAAATCATTATAGTTTTACTATCGATGTTTAAATTTGATGGTAAGAAAATCTTTTGGGTTTACTCTTTTGATTTAGAAAGAAAGATTTAATTATTGCACACAAACAGTATAACGTGCACATAGTAACAAAAAGAGAATAAAAACATAAAATTAGAAAAATAAATTATACCTATTGTACCAACAATGGGTACCCTCATTCAGCTTCTTGCTGCAGTACCAGTCCGATACCTCAGCGTTGATTTTCAATGAGGCACCCTGGGTGACGTATTGTTATTTTATGACGAAACGTCACCTTGTACACCTCACTCTTTGTATACTTCAAGCACTGTATTTTATTCCCAAAGCGGAGTTATTCTATCCAAACCAAAATAGAACATATCTTTACACCTTTAATATTTAACTTAATGTAGTGGTACTTGATCCTGCCGCCAGGGTCACCGACCTTGAGCATTATTCACAAACACGTTTGCGTGCTTGCGGTCAGAATTTGCTACAAAGCAGAATACTTCACATTTTATACGGCGAAAGTAAAAAGGTAAAGCTAACATCAAAGTGCAAGAAATTTTCATATACACACACATCACGTTTTTATTTCTGAAGGGTTCGGCAGAGGTGAAACCATGGCACCAAATTTTCGCCTCTGTGTTCTGTCCCATGATGTGATAGGGAAGCCTATCGCCATATCAAGCACAAATTCCAGACTACGGGCCGATACTAAGTAGAAAAACACAATATCACTATTCCCGACTTGGGACCCAAACTCAGAACCTGTTTAAATATATCGGAAAATTTTATCCTAGCATATAATATATTTTTTTAAATAGCCATAGATCACTTTATGAGTGCATAATATTACAACTGAGTACGTAGATTGTAGTAGTTACAAATTAACGTACTGTATCAATAAAGGCGTATATTCCTTTTATATAGGAGGCATGGTGTGACAGCGTTCCCACACGACGTACATACACACACATAGCCTTGTAAGTGTGTTCGTATTCATTATGAGTCCAAGTTCTGAGTAGTGTCCAGTCTTTGGTATTTATATGCTATATATCAGACTGGCGACTAACTTTAAGCAAGCATTCTCATAATTCGGTTGCATAATACTTCTCATAACAATGTGCTAGGTAAAAAAGATATGCACACACAGATTTTTGATATTTTTATCATATGACATACAAAATTAAACCAATATAAATTATCTGTAAAGTGAAAAGAAAGCTATATTTACAAAACATAGATTTTCTCGAAATTATATGTCCCTGACATATTTTGCGTTTAATTCGGAATATCATTGACAATCATTATGAATACAGTCCGATGCAGCCATCTGTCGCGATATTTTTGTAACGGTATTTGACATTCCATATTTGAAATTATTCTGTTCCAATTTCGACTACAGTATAACCTATGGCACTAGGCTAAGTGTGACCCCTGTTAAAAATATTCATGCCTAAACCCTTAATCCAAAACACTTCATATAACATTCAATTCAATAACTATTTCTGCGTGGATAAGTACAGATGGCCGATTTTCCACCGGAGCCGTAGGTCCGTGTCCAGGGAACAAAGGCCGCAGTACCTTACTCCCTGTTCAATCACTGTGAACGGGCGTCCATTGAGACGAGAACTGAGTATTGATTAATGAAAATGTCAAATGTTCCGTTCGGAGATGCCGCTGGTTAATAATGTCAGAAATGGTGACGGGTTATGGTTGTTATTGGAGTTTACACTTAATTAGGAATGATTTACGGGTTATTTTTGTTTGATTTTTATTTTTATAGTTGGTGATATAGTTTGTCAATATATGGTTTAGTTGTTGTAGAATAATTCGAGTTCATGCTGTCATTTATAGTCCGATCAGGCAAATAAAAAATCTGTTTTGCGGGCATCACTTTTACTCTTTCGTTTCATAGCACGCTGTGAATGCTACCAATGTGACCACAACGTGCTATTTATATATATTATCTTTACGTGCACGGCAAAGTGACCCCACTATACCGGATGGTAAGTGGAGTCCAATAGAATGTCGACTGACGAGAGATGATGGCCCCACGATAGTCGATACAATTATGCCGGCCTGTTGGAACTGATCCCGAAACGCGATACACTTACGTGGGCCACTATGGCGAGTTAAACACTTCGTGTACATTGTAAAATAGGCATAGTAAAACTATAATTTATTTAACCACGTGCAACTTGTAAACCATGCAATTCCATACATTGCAACCTTCACAGTTCCGACATTATCATAATCAGAACTTACAACACAACGTCAGACTTCCACCTGTTGGAGTTCCCGCGGCCTCGTCTGCAACCCTGGGCCAGCTGACTGAGCATGACAATAGCAAATTGTCGAATCATCACAGCTGTCACGAATTACAAACGTCGAGTACTTAAACATACGAGTTATTTAAAATGACTTGTTCTGTTACCAAGTCTTTTATTATCAAGTTATCCCATTTAGGATTTAAAGGCTAGTCATTTATATTATAATTATTTTGATATAATTTAACGATTATAGGTTATACAGACCAATATGTGGTTTCATTTAGTAACGTAATATAAAAGTTTTACTGGTGGTAGGTCGCTCATATTATGTGAGTCCGCCTGGTTAGGTATCACCGCAATGTCTTTTTCTGCCGCCAAGCAGCAGTGTGTAGTCACTGTTGTGTTCCGGTTAAAAAGATATTGTAGTTAATGTAACTACTGGACATAATAAGACTTAACATCTCATGTCTCAGGATGGCGAGCGTAGTGGAATACCAAACAATACTTTGTAATTCAAGGCGTTGCATGGTTTTTCAACTTTTATAGGCGGTCGTATCGCTCCCCATCAGGCGAACGGCAAGTTCGTCTCGTCAAAGCAAAAAAACGTAGGTAATTAATATGTGAACCTGAAATTGAAACGATATAACTATAACAAATGTAAATAAAGCCTAAACCCTTGCAAAGCAAACACGTGGCCAGAAGTGGGACAGTAAACGAGTAACATTAATATAATGGAAAGTACAAAAACCATTATTAATCATCACTTTCACCCATCGAAAATTAACCTAAATTAAATTGAAGATACGAAAACGTCTAAAGTAATTGCAAAGCACCATAAGCAGTCCATTACAATTCATTCTCCTTTATTGCCAGTAATAAAAATATCATCCAGCTAACATTTTTAGTTCGTAAGCAAAAATTCAAATTAAATTACCAATTTAATTACAAAGTTGATTGCATCCGTTTCTGCCGAAGCCAGGCACAAATTGAAAGAAGTTTGAAAAAAGAAGCCGAAATAAAGTTGGAAGCTGTTCCGTTCTTGGTGTTTGAGTTACGGGTTTCGCTATCGGCGCCTGGTCACGGAATGTCTGAGCGTTGCCGAATTTCAAACAAAAAGAAAAAAGGACCAAGATTAAATATTGCAGTATTGACGCTTTTTTCACACAAGAGCTACTTGAGGCTATTTAAAATTCAAAATAATACATATGGTGATTAGAAAATATTGTTTTATAATCAAGAAGGTACCAAAACTGACCTAGTATTTTTATTTATTATACTTTATTGTATACCAGAAACAAAAAATATAGTACAAGAAACGAGTAAAAAGTACAAATGGCGGTTTTAACGCACAAGGTAATTCCTTACAGACAACCATGGGATGGATATAAGAGAAAACGGAATAAAAAGGTATTACCGATTTCGAAAAAAAAACCGCAAGTATTATCTATTTCCGATGAAAATTTCGATTCCATTTACATATAAATTGACCAAACTACCACTACGTAACTAATTAATAGAATTATCATCATCATCTCAGCCACAGGAAGTCCACTGCTGAACATAGGCCTCCCCCAAAAATTTGTGCAGTCTAAAATAATTATGATCATCTGGGCAGTGATTCTCATTGGTCAAAGCGTGGGACGAAGAGCAGAATTCTAGACTCGGCATTCGCTACCGTCAAGTTATTACAGGCGCATATTAAACCTTTGCAATACCTTCTCTGATTAAGCCTATAAATATGTCAAATTCTAGTAAATCAGACTATGTATGTAGTTTGTTACAAGCGCATATTAAACCTTTGCAATACCTTCTCTGATTAAGCCTATAAGTATGTCAAATGCTATTTAATCAGACTGTTTATGTAGTATAAATTAGGATAGAAAAGCCGGTAGAAGTCGACCGCACCGAACCTTCGAATGTCAGATATCTGACATACTCATTAAAGGCTAGATCAAAGTACCCTGAAACGGCGTGAATGCATGAAAAGATTAATGAAGGTGGAGGAAGCGTGAGAAGTATGCCCGAATCGTGCAAAGTGGCAATCCATAGTCTCTGTCTACCCTTATCCGATGGAAGCGTGATACTATATGTATGTATGTATCACTACATAGTATAAAACAAAGTCGCTTTCTCTGTCCCTACCTTTGTATGCTTAAATCTTTAAAACTACGCAACGGATTTTGATGCGGTTTATTTTAATAGATAGAGTGATTCAAGAGGAAGGTTTATATATATAATAACATCCATTAAATAGTGGAGAAATATTGCACCCGTGCGAAGCCGGGGCGGGTCGCTAGTGTATATATAATTTTTTAAAGCTCTGTAGTCTCTAACTTAAACGTCGCCTCAAATTAAACACACTTCGATAACAAAAAACAATTAAAATACAAAGCGATAACATATATTTTCAGCTTCAAGACATTTTTTTTAAAACAGGGTGGCAGGGGAAGTTAATTAAAGCCATTTTCGGTAGCCGTGGCGTTGCCATTACGGCATAAATAGTGCGATGTTGTCTGCATAGTGTTTGTTTCGGGCGGATGTTTTGTGACATGGCGACGTGTTTAGATTCGACGTGTTGGGGTGTTTGGGTAATGTGTTTATTGTTATTTATATTTACCTGTTTTTTGTTAAAACATAATAAAGCCGTTAAACATTCCATTCATGAAATAATATAGTTATATAATAGTTTTGTTTCAATATCTAAAACGCGTAAACATAAGAAATCATTTCATTCTTCTGATATTATATATAACAGCTACCCATAATTTGTAAAAACGCCATCAAGGATTTTGACTTTTCTTAAAAGTAAGAACGATATGCCTTTTTACCCAAAAGGATAGGCAGAGGTGAAACCGCGGCACCCAATTTTGACCAAGTGTGTTTACGTTGAATTCCAGAGTTTACGTTGATAGTACGCAGAAAATCTTTTCACTTTGCCCGACCCGGGATTCCAACCCAGGATTACAGAGCTGTGGTCGTACCGCGCACGCAATACAACTACGCCACCGAGGCAGTTAACTCAATAAATAAACTTTTCTCAAGTGTTGTTAAATTATACAGTAGAAATCTATTAAGAAAGTCATTGACCAAATAGCACGACATTTAGGTAACTTAGCATACATAATATATGTACTACAAAAAGTACAGTACGGTTGCTCAATGATATTTATTTCCCTTAAAAAAGACAATTACAAAAACCTTCATAACTATACAAACAGATTACTTCCCTTTGAATCCTTAGAATGTTAAAAATAACGTACTTATCTCACTGAGCTCACTTTACATAAAACAGATAAATTTGTAACAACGGCACGTGTTCCTTCTCAAGACATTTCGGGAAAGGCAACGTGTAAACACTTCTTTAGTGATTACTAATTGAACTGTCGGTGACAAGGCGATGAGGCGTGATGTGACAAATTAGAACTTATTTTAAACTTATTAAAGCTCATGTTCCAGATGCCGTCACAATGTGTTCATTTTTAAACGTAGCTTTATTTGCGTTTCCATACGTGTAAAATATTATTAACAAAATTTTAATTATACTATGCTTTGTTTACCTGCTAACGGTTTCTCTCAGAATCATATACATTATTATACATCGCGACTTTAAAGTCGTTCTGGAACCGAAAATTTTAAATTCTGTGTTAATAATTAAATTTAAAAAAATAAGAATGTAATACAATACAAATATTTTTTTATAAACATTATAATTAATATTTACGAATAATAAATGAGAACTCGTGGTAATACAACTAAATCTTACGTACTACTACGATCGATGCGATTCATAACTACGAATAATTGTCGCGACGTTATTATCATTATCAAACTCGAGCGGGTAAATATTATCAAAAACTATTATTTTTATTGTTACCAGTACAATTAGTTCACTATTTTCTTTTGGTCCGACAAATTGTTCTAAGTAACCACATTTAAGTTCCAAAACGGCTATAAAATCACGGTGTATATTAAGAAGAATACAATATCACATACTGCCAATAAAAAAAGTGTTTAAGTAACATAAAAAATAGTATTCTGAGCCGGTGATAACATACCACTAGATTATTTGCATACCATCTATTAAAATCAGTCAAATACTTAACACACTTCTATTAAATTCAGCTTACAAAGGCTTCAAATGACCTCCACATTTCACCCGATTGCTGTTCAAAAGGTGAGTAATGCACTTCACGTGCACAATATTCATTTTCTTTATTTACAGAGCACTCCACAAGTGGCGTGATTGATTGTGGCTACTGCGGATTAAAACGAAATCTGCTGGTGTTTGTTCGACTGTAGTTTTTGCCACCGCTGATATAGTTTCAATTGGATTCCTGCCATCGCAAATGTATGGAAAATTTGAAAAAATAAGCCATCCATCACGGCTGCGTGGTGCAAATTTTAAACTAACGCATTTCTTTTGGAATTTTAGAAGGGAATATTCTAGAATTTTTTGTAAGCATTGTTGAAACAGAAATATAGTCTTTGAAGTTAGATTTAGTTGTAGTTAAAGCCTAAAGCGATTACCTAAGCTATTATGGATACAGTTTCTGTTTCCTATACCCTGTGCGGGAAATAAAATATCTATGTTCTTTTAAATTTTAGGAGAGAAAGTTCTAGAACTTTTGCAAGCAGTGTTGAGACAGAAAAATAGTCTCTGAGAGTAGATTTAGTTGTAGTTAAAGCGTAAAGCGATTACGTCAATTTTACATGCATATTCTGTTTCCTATACCTTATGTGGAAAAATAGTGATCCATCATGTATTTGTAGCATCAATCACAAGTCACTCGTTCTCAATTTCTTACAGTAAAAGAGAAGTAGGTGAGGGAATCTCACGCACACTGAACAGACGGACACGATAGGCACATACCAACGATACACACAGATCATTACAGACGAACAGACGGACATAACGATTGGCGAGTGTAATTGCGCGTTGTTTTTCTAAAACGACGCGCCCATAAAGTGTACATCTTTAAATAGACCGCAGTACAAACACGACATTTCCGGCACGCGCGCACTTGCGACACACATCCGCCCCATTTCGCCCGCCTGCGCCCGACTTACACTCATTAAGCCCGCTTTATACTCCCCCCAGTTAATATTTCTGTTTATTCCACTTTTCGTGTTTGCTGGAATTTTTAAAGGGTTCAAGTTGGAGGTCCGTTAATTAACGAGTTTTCCTCGTTGTTTGTGATAGCCGAGAAGTCTTGAGTGCGCGCGAACTTGCTGACTCGCCATTGTAGGTAATCATTTGTTACGTCAACGGTTATGGAGGTTATTTTATATTTTTGTGTAATATTAAGTTTTATTTAATACTAGTTGACCCGACAGACGTTGTCCCGTCTTAACAATGAATTTGCAGCGCGCATTCTGTCCATCGCTGACAGTTATTTCTAACAATTGACAGTTATATAAAATTAATATTTTCGTTAAGTTTTCTTAAATTTTCTAATTTTCCGCGCATTTTTTTCTTTCATAAGATCGTTCTCCTGACAAAAAAAAATGTGAAATCGGTTCAGCCGTTCACGCGTGATGGCGTGACCAAGGGAAATAGGGATTCATTTATATATATATATAGATAGCCGTACATTTTTAATTAATATAAATAAATATTTGCTTTATTTAGCGTTCCTCAATCAAATTTGGACGTTTAATTTAGGATTGTGCAAGCTTAGCTTTGACTAGAGTATAATCCTAACTGGACGTCGCAAGATGTCGACTAAAGTAGGATTAGGGCAAAAATGCGAGCTCTTTCTATTTGTTTCAGAAACAAGACCTGAGTAAATAGTATTTTCGGCGAGTAATCCTTTTAACGTTTAAGAGAAAAGTCTTTAATTTAATTTGTTAATATACACAGTCTATTTAGACAATAACACGTGAGATAACTATTTGACTTGCCGTATTTGAACACTGTATTGAACACATCATGAGGAAACCTGCGCATCTGAGAAGTTCTCTATAGGAATTTCGAAGGTGTGTGAAGTCTACCAATCCGCACTAGGCCAGCGTGGTGGACTAAGGCCTAATCCCTCTCAGTAGCAGAGGAGGCCCGTGCTCAGCAGTGGGCAAGTATATACAGGGCTGATATTCTTATTATATTATTATTTGAACACTGAGCTAATTACGTACTATTTCATTGTTAGACACGGGGCAACCAATATAAAAACACCCGATACAACCTTTGTACAAAAACACGACTTTGACGAGTTGCATAGAAAAAAATATTACTCTAACATGTCCCTCTACTGAACCGAAATATTTTTACCAAATCGCATTAAATATTAAATTATCTCCCATCAGACAATTAGCCTAATTCCAGAGAACCCAATTAACTCGGCGGCTAATTAATGCAAAAATTTATTAAAATCGCTTCCCCAAAACCACAAGTTTTTAATTATGCTGGAGGAAAATTGACAAAATAATAAATATACTCGATTTTATAAATAACCCTGGCTTTGCCGGTGGGGAAATGGCTAATGCGACCGCTATCAGCTTACCTTCGCAAACTTTTATATTAATAGAGATTTTTTTTTTACTTTTGCATTTTATAGCGCGACGACTTAATGCTAAAGTACAAGCCTAATCAGGGACTAAGAGGGATTAGTCTCATAACATCTACAGTCTATACCCGATAAAACAAGAAGATTTTCATACATTTCCTGATATGCCAATACTATAAGCCTTAACAGAGACTACCGGGGATTAGGAATATCTAAAACCGATAAAAAACAGATTTTCATACATTTCCTGATCGAGGCTCTTTAGCTAATAACCTCAATATAAACATTATCTAATTGTATTTTTCTAAAATATTTTTTTACCGTAGCTTATGACGAGACGAGCGAGCCGCTCGCCTGATGGTAAGCGATACGACCACCCATAAACAGTAGCAACACCATACAGAATTTATTACAAACTGCAGGGCATACCACTGCGCTCGCCACCCTGAGACATGAGATGTTAATTCTCATAATATCCAGTCACACTGGCTACAATGTCCTTCAAACCGGAACACAATAGTAAATGCACAATGTTGCTTAGACTAGAAATAGACATAGCAGTACCTACCCACATGGCATCTCGCATACAAAGCATCTACCCCTAGTGCTCGGCGATAGAACTATACAATATTTTATATTATGGCTGGTATAATTCATGAGGCTGTTTAAATTTACCAACGGAAAGCAGTTATTCATTATCATAAACATGAAACTCGTTCACCAAAAATAAACAGAGCCAAATAAATTATAGCACTCTAAACGTTTGTACGTGCATTCAAAGTCAGTGACGTCATTATGCCGCAGCCACAAAGCACCCCGTCACTCTTTGATATTGTTTCAAAGTGAATACGACACAACTGCCTAATAAGCATGGTCGAAGTTGGGAGTTTGCTCATGGGTTGATTACTTTTGAGTAACATTGGGGTTATGATAAAGCAAATTTCTTAATATTAGTTATTCATATAATTTAAAATTCGAACAAGGCCTTAATTAATTAATTTATTTTTTATTTTATTTATTGCACACAAAATAAGTTCTACATGTGTATACATTGTACACAAAATTACCTTGTTTTTTAATATAATTATAATCCAAAAACTTGTGTTCCGGAATAAATATAAGGTATAAACGAGATAAAAAAGGTGAAATTATCTAATCCTAATTATTAATACTAACTTCAATGGGTTATACCATTTTTTTATTTAAAAATTATGTTTAAAATTTGTTTGAGAATTTCAATTGAATTTAGTAATTCAATTGAAACAACTTATGAAGAGAGGTAATTTATCATTTATTACCGATTTCTATAAACGATCTTAATCGCTGACG
>NC_051139.1:3580214-3693094 GCF_014839805.1 Manduca sexta
TAGTATTTCAAGTAACCTATATATTCATTCAAATCAAAAGAACAAACTCTTCTGACCTTAACGAATTGAACGAATTATCTCATTGTCAAAGCCATTATCCGTAGTTGGAAAAAAAACAAAAATAGATCGCTCCCGAGAAACGTACTCGACAAAACCAGCTGTTTGGGATGACAAATGATTTCAATAGATGCCATTTGTAACCACAGTTCCATGTATCAATTGCGTTTGGGGTCACAGTGATGACTACTGTGTTTTGAAATCTAGAGCATATTTTGTTAAGTATAGGGTGTATTTTTCATTAATTAACCGGTTCCCATTTTATTTAATGTGAAATATTTAATTGTATTTATAATTGTAAATATTAAATGTAAAAGAAAAAATCTTTTAGTAGTCACACAGTCTACATTAAGTATCAAAAAAATCAGTACCACCATTATTGTTAAGCCTCATTTAGACGGATAAATTATTGTTAACAATAACGGTACGCAATTATTTGCTTAAAATTCTCATGGTATATTCCTATACCTTGACAAATATTAAAAAAAAACGATTTTCGTATGTGATAATTGCGCACATTTTTGCTAGCCATCATCACAATATAGATAATATTATGAACTCCAATAATGGCGATTTATTCTCTATGGAATTTAAAGCGATTTAGGTTAATTTGGTAGAACAAAGTTCACCTACATTCAACGGAATGGAGACCATTGTTATGCATTATATTGGTTTTTGCATAAACAGTAGCTCTAGATTGACCGCTTTGGGTCCTATTGTATTGATGAACGAAATAGTCATCAAAATATTTATATTATTACAGTTCTGGTAGTTAGTTTGTGTAAGAGGCTTATAGATCCAGCCAAAGCGCTGTATTACTCGATGGGAATCGCAACAAAATAAGGTCTCTTATATATCGATTCAGGTGACGTACCTGTGCATTTAAATATTGTCTATTTTTTCTATAATATAGGGTACAACGCGGCTGTCCACAGAGGAGCGTTTGCACGCGGCGTGTGGCGGCCATGTTAGCGGTGACAATGATCGATGCGTTTTAGCGGAGACGCGTTGTTTTTGCCGCCCCCCGCCCGATAGATGGCGACACGCGCGGCGGTCCACGCTAAATCGATGCAATATATAACAGTCCCATTGCTTAGATTGCCAGATTTGTCATGTGCGAGTGTGTTTTAGTATTTTCTTTGTATTTATTGAGATGTCGGTATAGGTTTTTGTATGAGGTGTGTTGAGTTTTGACCTTGTGGTTGATGTTATTCGGAATATTTAAAAGGGAACATAAACGCGTGTTGAGCCCGTTAAAGACAGGATACTGGCAGTCATACTTAAAGTTAGGTTACTTGGTTCGCATCCAAAAATATTTTGGTAAATGTTAAACAGCTTTTTTGTTTGATTTTTGAAGGTACGCTAAGGGAGAACATTTCTGTGTTGTACCAAATAATAATAATACCAGTATTGTATGATAATAGACTGCCCATTACTGATCACGACCCTTCTCTATAATTGAAAAGGATTAAGCCTTAGTCCACCACGCTAGCTTAGTGCGGCTTGACATACTCTATAAGTACATACGTTCGAAATTATAATGAAAAAATATTAGGTTCATAGAATTCCTCACGATGTTGTACCAAATAGCTTATTTTATCATTTTGCTCCGTGTTTTACGTGCTCTAACTACGTTGGTAGAAAAAGTTGAAGCTAATCAAGCCGGCGGTTGAACGGGCTATGAGCTCCGCCCACTGCCACTTCAACTTGCTGATGAGTTGGGCTATGGCGGTAACCTTAATTCTGTTACGGATTTCATACTAACTTCCAAGTTAGAGAAATAACGAGCATCTTTGCGCAGTTCGTTGATTGAATTTAAGATTTGTTTTATGTGAGTTAGTGCGCAAGTTTTGATGTGTTATTGCGTACATTAAGCTTAGGTTTTTGTGACTTTGATTTTGTATTTTTTATTTAATAAATATGACCGAATAAAAAGAAAATCTAGAGGTTTCCCGTCAACAAAATAATACATAACCAAACCAATGAATATTCGCCTTCTTTTGGTTAAGTAACGCCTCCCTTGGAACCATAATTATTTTTACCGTTAAAATTGTTAATAAAATAAATATCCCAAAAGTTGAGAAATTTATATTTTTAAACAGCAAAGTTTTAACTGATGTTACTCATTTACATTAATTTGTCCATAACAAATATACGTGGTGTTATTTTAGGAACGATCTATTGTTGGGTAAAATAATAAACACTTAAATCCCAATGTGTGATGTCGATGGGGCGAAATCACTAAGCAGCTCACGTTTACCGCTAATGCAAGATAATACACGTTTAGTAACTTGCTTTATGATGATCCATTGTAACACAAACAAATACCGCGTGAAGGAAGCAACTTGTGGAAACGCTCTTACAAATAATCACTTCTGGGTTTGTACTACAGCGTTTAAACGATGGCGGTTATTTACACGCGAATTTTGGCGTGTGAAACTTGGTGAAAGGGTTAGATTTTACCGTCGTGATGTAGTGGAATGGATAAGTCTCACAAGTGGGCGTTTTTTGAGTAATGATGAAGTGACTTTGTTGACATTTGAGGTAATGCATAAACCAATTTGTTTAAAGTATTATTGACAAAAATGTTGCTTGTCAGCTATAATTTTTAGATTTGAAGTTATCTTCTATACTTTTTCAGTGATAAGGTTTTATATTTGCATGTCAATAATCCTGTATTGAAACATCCGAATGATGAGGTTTTTTTGAGATCAAAACATAAACTTTGTTGCGCATGACACCTATAAATGTGATTTTGTAAAATGCAAATAATTTCTCGAAGTTATTCGATATCTAGTTTATTACCACATAAAGTGTCTTCGTATGTCAATTATTGTCTAACTGGATTTGACTGTATAATTTTAACTTGTGAATCGTTTCCGCAACTTATTTGCTTCTTATGCGAGTGACAGTCTCTGTAGGTAAAAAAAAAACTATGTAAGTCGATATTGTATTACAGCGCGACGAATATTCTAGATAATTGATATTTAGTTTCAATGGTGACGAATATAGACACTTGAAATGTTTTATAATCACTATTGCGACTGTTAATCGGTAGTTGGATAAACTAAAAATATTTATCACTGTTATTTGGAATTTGTGTCGTTCTTACTCACATATTTGCATGGTAGCGAGCGTTATTTAAGGCTTGAGCAGCTCTTGGCCACGTTTGGTTCCATGCCAACCGTGTCAGTTTTGCTGACTAAGTGGTAACGTCCTAGTAAAATGCTATTAACCGACTGAATATCAGAATATGTAATACGGAAGAAGAAAATAATGTATTATCAAGTTCCATGGGTCAGCAAAAAATATTACATTGTTTAGACATTTGATGTTAAGTTTCCTAAATTTTCAGTACTTTAAAACAAAAAGTCTTTCAAGCCGAAATCAGTTACTCACACCATAACCACCATTACGTATAAAGGAATTAGCTACATTGTTATTAAGATAATCAAACCCCTCACGACCCTTAGGGTAATTAAGCAGCGGCTTGGTATTCTTAAACCGTCTCACCGCACAAAATTCAATTCGACAACGCCGTGCATCCAGATCAAATTAACTTATACTAATTCCGCGCACGTACGTAATAATCATACTGAGATTTTCTTAACATCTCATTAAGAAAGGATCGACGCAGCGTCTAAACGCTTATATTGGCGTTTTTGCGGCGCTAATGCGACGCGTGTCTCATTTAACAAGTGACCGGAGGGCGAGCCTACTGCCGACATTGAAAAGCTAACGTGTATAAATCACTGAAACAACAAATAAACAAGTTAACAGTTTGGAAGTGGCAACGTAAGCTGAAATGGGTCGCTCAGGAGCCATTGTGAAGGAAACGAGGAACTCTGCAAGGACGGATCCAGAAATTAATTTTTGTGGGGTATCTCTCGACCTTTAAAACTTTTTTGCCAGTTCTTCTTTAGCCCTTTACTTTTGCCCTTTAGTATACCATTATGACTTTAAACCTACTCTAGAAGGAATTAACCTATTATGTATGTACTTTTTAAAGTAATATTAGTCGTATTTACGTACACAGTGCCGATCTGATTCATTGGATTCTATGTAGCATTTCATCACATAATTTTATTTGATCCTAAAGATCGTACAATTTTGATAAATATTTAATGACTAACCCATCAGATATACAAGCTTATACAAAATAAATTATTATAGATAATATATACAATATTACCTTCATTGTATTTATCTTAACTTATCATCTTGAATGTGAAATCCACCTAAACATATTGTTGACGGAATAATTATTCTAATAATTACTAATTTCCTTTCCAAATCCGTGCCGCGATAAGTTGCCGAGTCGGCGCGTACACACGAGGCTGTGAGTTATTTTTAGCTGCCGCGTGCGATTCACGATTGGGTGCGTTAAGTGACGAGACACACGGCTGCGCAGCCCGCTCAACCGCTCACTTTTACATCCTGGGCCTGTAGACAAGATGCTTTCTACAATCGTTAACGCTTACGTTATGTATGATAATGATACATCCTAGCGACAGAGTTATCGATAGGGCATGTTATACCTATACATTTTGTCTGATTTCTATTAGCGTTAATTTTGACTTGCATTACGAAAACAATGGGAAACGGTGATATTTTACTCCTGTTCTACTTTATTTCTTTATTTTGAAACGCTTGAGACTAATAAAATTAAATTAGGTGATATTAGTGTATTATTTATTTACTAACAACTAGTCTACATTTGAGTATACAAATATTTATATCAAAAAAAAAAAGAACACAAAAGTAATAGTATTTCGCTGGTTCTGTAATGCTAATCAGAATCACTATTAAAAAATATAAATTGGCTAAAAGCCGCCTTGCTGTGCTTTTATAACAGAACAGGTCAACGACAGTAAAATTATTCTCTGCGCAGAATAAAATAATTACACCTGTAACATCCCCCTGTAATATATTATACTATACAAAATATTTTATTGATTTAAAACACAACCATCTGCTGACGTCAAACTGTGAAACATTTCAAACCCAAATAACCGATGTTAAAATAACCAACACTGAAGTAATAATTGAAGTGAGTCAAGTCTCAAGATAACGGAGTTGCATAAGAGCAATCGATTGACACAAATCGGCGCGGCTGGAAATAAAACGTCTGTCTGCGCGCACCCTTAGGTTCTCCGGTGACAGCTTTATAGCGCGCACTCGCGACTCGTGTGAACTACATCTAAGTTTATGAATAAAAAATTATAGTTCCGTTCATTGGAATACCGACATAAATAATTGTAGTTGGGGAGGCGATCTTTTGTTACGGTGACAGACTAATGGAGTAATTCTTCGGATTTTGTACTGAGTACTTCAGCGTGAATTGAATTGTGTGTGCTTAACTTGAAACTCAATATAAAAACCATGTGGTAATGTGTTTTAGACATATTTATTGTCGTTTTCTCTGGAGGGTATATATAAAATTGTAAATTGTTGTATACCAAAGTGTACTTACTATGTTAGTATATAAAAAAGATACGCGCATGATTTTAAACAGAAAAAACATACTATTTTTAATTTTGATATAAACGAAACTAATAAAATATAAGTCCCGTTTACTACCTGAGAACGTAATTAGTTTTTTTTTTAAATACGTACAAAGGTATTATATGTCATTGGACTCCCTATTTGCCGCGGAGTCTGTATTTATTTTACTTTGTGTTTGAAATAGTCTGTTTCTATTTAAATGTGTTTTATGAGGTGTTACAGTAATTCCATTGGGGATTAATATATTTTTTATGACTGAAATAAAAAGCTGAGATAGTGTGCACTGAATGAATGTTTCGCGTGTCATATCTGAATATTAGTTTTTTAAATTCGTGTAAAAACATTACTATTTTTTTATCTGGCTATGAACGGACTATTGCCCTAGGTTAAAATGCATAATATTTATTTAGCTTCATCTCGCGGTTTTGTTCGCGTTCACATTTATAGGATAAAAAGTAACACACCACTCAAGGGTAAAGTAGCTTACAATAAGTGATAGAATTTTTTTAAATTGATTAAGTAGGTTATGATTTTTTTTACAAAGTTTTTTTTTTGTATTGCCGCGGTGGAGTAATTGTATTACGGTACGATTGCAGTGCTGTGGTCTCTGGTTCGATGCCCGGGACAAGCAGTGATATTACGTTTCTCTACTCAGTATAAGCCCGGAGTTTGGAATTTATATCCGATATGGCGATCGGCTCGTCCCTATCACATCTTGGGATGAAAACACAAGGCAGAAAGTGGATTATCCTTCAAGAGATAAATTTCCAAAAATACAAATTGAGTCTCATTCATTTCCCGTTTATTTGCTAACCTAAAGTGAACCTTAATTCCATAATTAATAAACCCATAATTAAGCCATACTACCAATGTAACTAAGTCCAAATTCCAATCAAAGCAATATTCAGTCTCATCCGAGATGCTGGAGCTTAAACTTGGCTCTATCTGTCCTGTGCTAGTTTGCTAACTAGTACCGCAAAGGAGATAAAGTCCATTTGGATGTTGCGATAGAGATTTGGGATCTTAATCACAGTACCTAATGTCATAAGTTTCTAGGAAATGTTCATGTAATTATTTTTTTAAGAATTGTATTGTTCGTTGGGGCGGAATAGTTCTGGTGTGGCGACCATGAACCGGGAGACGCAGCGTAGGCAGACCCCCCACAGGAGTCCGATGGATGAGGGCGGTCCAGAACCGGTCCCTGTGGCGCTCAATGGGGGAGGCCTATGTCCAGCAGTGGACGATTCCCGGCTGAAATGACCAATGATTGGGATGTTTATGGAAAGGGTCTGTGCTGCAAAGATCTTCATACGTTTTTGGTGGTTCTAGCACGTCCTGTTTTTTTGTGCACGGTAAAGTGACCCTAATGCATGATGGTTAGTATGGGGTTCATTAGAATATCGACTGGCTAGAGATGATTACCCCTCGGTATTAACCAAATTATGCCGGCCTGTTGGAACCGATACACAGATTGATCCCGGAACGCAACACATGTATGTCACTATGGTGGGTTTTAACACCTTGTGTATGCTCGCTTTTTGGGTGGTTATAAAACATATCCCACCACCAGCAAACTACATCAAGAAAACCATTTTCCAATCAACACTCTATAACAAAACGTTACCAATCAATCCGCAAACGAAGCAATCACACGCGAAGACAGCCTACCCTCATTTCCGCTGTGGTGCCAGTTAACTGATGGATATGAGGCTCATGATAATTGCCAGCCCCATACTCCATTATTGCAGTAAGGAGGTTCATTTCCGTGCAAGAATGAAGACACTGCGAGGGAATGGCGCTGGGAAATTGTCTTAAGACCGTATGTGAGTTTGATGTTTCGTGATTTGATTACTTCTACGTTTGGTTACAGTTTATGCTCGTTGTCAATACTAATAAAAGTGTTCAATAGTTGATTGCCTTGAAAAGTGCTTCGCTTTTAAATATGAAATTATTTGATGTGAGAAAATTATCAAAACTTTGATTAGTTAAGACACTAACGCCCGAAATTAATAACCAATCCTAATCCAATGTATGCCATCTAAGATTGATAATTCATTCGTTTTTATGGATAAAGCATGCCAATAACCAATCCATAGATTCAGTAAGCTATCTCTAACAATAATCGATCTTTGAGAGGATGGATTACAGATCATAGATTACCCTCTGTATGAAAATGACAGTTTACGCTTGCCAATACTCTATCTACCCGTTTTGACATTTGATTTGATTGTTGTAAACAATCGCATTTTCCAATCGGACCAATTCCTCAGTTTACTCAATATGTTTTGAATATCGCTTACACTGATTTTAAGGGAAACGAAAAGGCAATGGAAATATCCATATTCTGTAGTGACAGTGACGACAGTGATTTGGAGGGACTAGCGATACTGATAGCGAAAGTGAAAGTCGCGCTTCATCACGGGTAATGAAAAGAGTTAACTACATGCAGACCCTGGATGAGTTTGATTTCACGTTTGGATTAGGCTTTCGAAATCTGCTTGCCAATCATTGTTAGTTAAACTGATCTCGTATATTCGTGTTACGTACAAGGTAAATAATTTTTGACATTATTTACAAAAAATACCGTACCTACCGAACTATTAGATAGGTACTAACAAGGGGCAATTGCATCGTTTTTTCAGGAACTATGGTGTTTCTCCATTCCATCAACTTTTGCTGAGGTATAGGAAATATTTATATTATCTTTTTTCAGGACATTTGGTACATGGAAACGTCGCTTCCCTGTGATTGCATTGACATTGCGTTTATCTTTACCTAAAGTTCAAACAATAATAATTGCAACTGCAGTTTTGCACAATATTTGTCGGAATCACAGGCTAGAGGAAATTCCAACCCAAGTGGAATTATCAACTGCTGATATTATTAATTATGAGAACAATATAGAAAATCAAGATGTTGGAGAAAGAACAGCATTAACAAATAACTTCTTTACTTAGTAAAATAAAATACCATTACAATCACTGCTATTTATTTTATTGCTTATCTACATTTGTAATTCAAAATAATAATTACAAATTAACATAGTTTTATTAGTTGAAAGTTAAAACATAGAAACAGGCAAAATTTCCATACATTATCTATACTATTATATAAAGCTGAAGAGTATGTTCGTTTGAACGCGCTGGTCTCAGGAACTTCTGGTTCGAATTGATAAATTCTTGTAGTGTTGGATAGCCCATTTATTGAGGATGGCTATTATAGGGTATATGTATATCATCACACTATGACCACACGATGACCAAAAACGGCTAAAACTGATTACTTTTGAGAGCTTCCGTTGCGTGCGCTGCATAAACGGTTAAAGTTATGCAACAATTATGTATAACGGAATTGTAATTTGTTCCTTAACACTTGATAATGTGTACAGAGTCCAATTATTATTATATGGCACCGAGTTTACTGCGTACTTCATACTAAAAACTAAATCCTTTAAAGATTTATTAATATATTATGAACAATGTTATTAAACTTCAGTGTCAAAATATGTCAGCAACCAAATTACTCACGTTCCATTTTGAAACTAATTAAAAGTTTGTATCTTAAATATGACCTGTACTAATTATTAATTATTTCTTTTGAGGGCTAAAATACATAAAATATTTTTTATTACTCCAAGTCTTATTTTTCGCAATTAGGCAAATATTGAAACGAATAGTTTGTATGGAAAATACAAAAGTATTTTTTACGAATGGAATATTCTGCATAAAATGGAATGGTCAGGAGGGAACGCATCTGGAAAGGATTGCCAGCGATCTATCGTTGAAGGCAAGCAAGGATAGGCGAGTTAAGATATTGGCATGCCGATAGGAGACCAATCGAAAGATAGTCGGCAATCTAAGATAGGTTTCAGTCTTGGATAGTAGATACATTATTAATTTCGGGCGTAGATCGATCATTCCTAAGGCGATGTTATATTAATTTGAATTTTTGCTTCAATTGCGTATTTCAATAAACGCTACAGACATTCAATCTCATAATCATCAGCATTTCAACTTCAAGACTCTAATGAGTACAAAAAAATAACAGACACCTAAAAATTTTAGCATAAAACAGACAAAAACAATACCGGCTTTCAGGCTCTCGTCTGGCCTTCAATGTAAAAGGCTACCCACGATGAATATTTTAATGTACAAAAGTAAATATCCGTGCGAACACGTAAATCCAGGGTATGCCTTGTGAAAACAGAAATGGATCGCACGTAACAGTTAGGTAACAAAGAGGCAAATTAAGTGGGCCCGCGGTACGTATACCAGCGCGTGTGTTTAAAGTGTTATAATTAAATAGTTAGTAGGCCGTGAGGGCCCCGAACGGGTCCTAGATAAAACCAGAGTCCATATTGGCCCTTACCGAGTCACGAATTTGTAATCATGCTGTTAAAATTTTCGGAGCGGGATTTTGCTTTGAATGAGTTATAAACGTATTATTTTATAATCTTGGATATCGAAATACCCTTTCAGATTGATTAACACTGAAATGTGAACTAAGAAGCCGTATCTTGTTTGAGAAAGTTGATGATATTTTAGACTCTTTATATTTGATGAATTGATTGTTTTTTTAATGAAATTAAATACTTGTGATGAACCTTCTCTTATTTACGTCTGTGGTTGACTACCAGAAAAATAACATATTTTTGAACATGAAAAAAAACAGACTTAGTAAAGCTATGTAGGCGAAATTATCTCTTAAAATCAAGGCGAGAATTTTAAATCTCACTTGCGATTCCGCGGCGTAGAACTGTCAATTCAATTCACAAAAATTATAAACTTCAGTTGATTTACATAAAGATATGAAAGCAATAATTTTAAGAAACATACCCAAAAACGAGACTTTTGTAATATTTTTCCATTACGATGGAAAGTTTTGTGTAAATGCAGCTTTGAACTATTTCATAATACTCGTGTTTAATCGAAGTGCAGTTATTGGTTCCCACTCAAAGCATGATTTTTAAATCTAAAAGTACTCCGACGACTGGACCGAGTTTTAACCTAGTTTTTGGTGTCCGATCGATTCAACACTATTGAGTTTGGGTCCAGCGAATTAGACTTTGACAGCTGGCAAAAAAACTTTTCGGGAGAGAATAATACGATTACATTAAAAATATAATTATCTTGTACTTAAATATTAATCGTTTTATTTAATGGCAACTAATATTTTAATGTCAACAATAGTATTTCAGTGCGAGGATCGAACTTAGAACCTCTCGTTTCATAATTGTGCCGGCTCGTTTGATGAGCTGGGACGTATGACACACACACGCTTTTTATCTCCGGAGGGTTAGGCAGAGATGCAATGAGTGGACTGTATATGGCAATATATATGCGTATTCTGTCCCATGATATGATAGGGAGCGAGCCTATCGCCATATCGGACACAAAGTTCAGACTTTGTGTGATACTGATTAGTAAAACCCAATATCACTTTTCTCGATCCGGGAATCAAACCCTAAACCTCAGCACCGCTGTCGTTCCGTAATACAATTACTCCACCAAGGCAGACACGCATGAATAGGCTGATAATTTAATAATGCTAAATAAGCCCTAGCTGGTTATATAAAGAACTATACCTAACTCTACTTGAAACTATGATCAAAGCTCTGTATGGCATTGAACTGTGATAAAGTCTTAGTAATTAAGTCAGCTTCAATACCTTTGAAACGAGAATACAGGGGTACTTACACAATATCTTGCTTCGGGAAATAGAAATATACTTATTATTACCTAGCTATTCGGATTCCTAAACCAGACATACCATCTCGTGCCTTCAAAATTAATAAATAAAATAATTTATTAGTCACGTGGGCGAACATAGTTGCACTTATACAATACAATACAATTTCGTCATATTAAATTTTAAACGCCGAAATATCCATGATTATTAATTATTTTTACGTTTTTCTTTCAACTGCGAGAACTAATCACTAACTAGACGTGAATTTAAATTCTTTACTTGCCAATACTTGTTTAGTTACCCAGATTAAAGGTGAAACAAAATGTATGAAAATGGACCTTGAGGTATCGCCTTAATTATAAACTTATTAATTATTCGATCTCGATTTTCGAGGGTGTGTGAACTCTACTTATCCGCACTAGGCCAGTGTTGTGGACTAAGGCCTAATCCCTCTCTGTAGTAGAGGAGGCCCGTGCCCAATAGTGGGACAGTATATACAGGGCTGATATTGTTGTTGTATTGTTGTAAAGATTGTGCTTGTTGTTCCCAGCTGGTTGTGACGTGGCAGGCGGGGCGGGATCTATAAACGCGTTGCCAGCCGGTCCGGGGTCGCGGCTGGCGCCGTCGTTCGACGCGGCTACTCCGCGCAACGTCACCGCGCTTGTTGGCAAGTCCGCCTACCTCAGCTGCCGGGTCAGGAACCTTGGCAACAGAACGGTAAGTAATAATTTAAGTAAGAGGATTTTAATTTTAATATTCGGTAGTATGATATGATTGAACAGTTTACGCGTGATTATTTTCTGTGTGATTGTGAACGTATTTTGCGTATGATCTAAACAAGTGGTTCCCAAACTTTATTCGACCTTTTCCAAAATTTTGCTGGTTCTGGTGGAGTGTTTATTTTTGGTTTCAAAGAGAACGTGCATTGCAACTACCGTCCAGCCATCGCAGATGCATCTGGCCAGTTAAGTGGGGTCACCGTGCCTCTTACGACCCCTATCAATATTATCTGCCTACATTGATAGGTGAAGTCAAGCCAACATTTTAGTACTTACTATCAACCCAGGTCAATTTTCGTGGAACCTCGCGTACGAATTGTAGACCCCTATTTTTCGGTCACGCCAACGTAGACCTCCGTCATATCTTCAGTGGATCCTTGGTGGTCTACCTGGACCATTTTGGGAATCAATGATCTAAACTTTATGGTCACTATTTTTGTATGTGAGTAAGAAGAATGAGTCCTTAGTAGAAAATGTAGTAACCCACACAAAGGTTTTATACACAATTCAAAAAATGTTAAAGGTACCATTTAATTTCCAACAATTCTTTCAGCTGAAATGACAATTTTTTCGCAAGTTTCCTCAATTTTCGCTCATCAACGTTAAACGGGTACCACAAAGATGTCGTATTTACGAGTGCAGATATCCATCGCAATTAAAAAGGCACAGGGGATCGTGTTGCGGACGAGAGCGGGTCGCGTCGCGTTTCCGTAGCGGCGCCGACGTCGGCTCGCGACGGACTAATTGTTCGTGATAATTGCTCGAGGGAGAAGCGTATTTCCGCTCCGCTCCGCTTTCCGCCCGCTCATAGTACCGGAGCCGTTTCCGCCCCGCGACGACGGCTTCGTGAAACTGGTGATGTGCCACATATTGCGTTGTCACATTGTCTATTGCCGTCTCTAATCGCTTCCTCGAAGATCGTGGTTATAGGGTTAATCATAACATACATACGTACAAATATAGTTTTTTCTCCAGGACGAGCAGAGGTGTCAACACTATTTTGCATCTAGGTTCTATCCAACGTAGTGTGATTAATTCCATTTACCGGATACAAATATAAACTTCGGGCTGCTATTGGGCAGAGTAACCAAATATCTCAAATTTAATCATGACTACCGGTGGCCTAGTTGTGTTGAGTACGTAGTACATCTCTCTGGGACTATTACTTGCTATGCAGGACTTTGCTATAATACGCATAAAATAGTTTTCATATTCCATTCGATTAGCGTCTGTGTTTCGATGAACATATCTCAATCAATGTTACAAATGACCTATAATGTTTGACATCGTTAAATACCCGTGAGTTATGCCGGATGACGTCATCAATCATCACTCTTAAGCCGGCAATCCATTAGTTTCCATTCAAGGACGTCATAGAGAATCAGATATTATTTGAGTCATTACATCCTTAAAGCTGACGAGGTTCAACAGGGGCTTATATTTTTATATAATTCTTGTATAAAGATTTATATCAATGGCACAGATTTAAATGGTTATGTATTGTGAAATCGCGATTTTGAGCCCCTACGCAACGTTAATGGAACGTCATGTAGCATTATATAACATTATAAAATAAATTGGCCAACATAGTACGTTATACAGTTGACTTTCTTGCCAGTTCTTTTCTGATGAGAATCGCTTTTCAACTTATTATGATTGTAAACTGATTACTATTGACGTACTCTAAATAATGTATAACATTTCACGATTTTAAATAAATTATTTCATTTCATTTCATATAATTTTTTAAATGACTTGAAATTATTATTTGATATGATGTACAGTAACGTATTTTTTACAATATTATAATGTCCCACTCCACCTGATGGTAGCCGGAGTTGAGTTCAGATAGAACATTAACTGAAGAGATGGTTATTTCGGCTTGTTTGATATCGAATATAGGTAGGCTGATACCGTAACGCGACAGTTACGTGGGTCAATATGGCGGGTTTTATACTTTGTGTTCGGTGGTCGTTATCCGAGATAGAAATATTTTAATATCAGTTTCAAGTATTTTATACGATTTTCAGAGTAAAATCTATACTTAAACGGGCACTATTAGATTTTATTAGTCATAACCTATTAGATTTCATGTCATCATATCAGATTTTCAGATTCTCGATAATTGCGTCGATGACTTATTGGTGAAATAGTTTCCGAAAATAAATTTTCTATTTTAAGAAACGTTATTTTAAGACATGTTTATTTTACCGTTCCGTGCGTGACAATACTAGCGCGGGAAGATGAATGACTTCTCATGTCATTATGATTTATTGATCGTGTTTTTAGTATCCATAAATATATGGCTCTAAATACTAATCTTTCATTTTCATTTGAACAAAATAGAGAGCACGTTGCTCGCTTAGAAAGATTTTCCATGACTAATATTAAACAACTTTTTTTATAATAATTTCATTAACTTGTAGATTTTTGTTATTGAATGTGGAGTCAACAAAATTATGTACACAAGGCATGTGCTACTTCATGTTTTGATAGCATAGTTTCGGATCGGTCGAACTCTACCGTCTCTTTCATTCAAACATTTGTTTTCTGTAACCTCTCATCGATCCTCACCAAATCCCCAAACAACTGTAAATTGTCCAACTGTCCACTCCCATGCGAATTATCTAGAACCGTAATCAGACATATCTAGGCTGATGTTTCCTTAATAAATCCTATTGTCTAACCCACGAATGCAATTAAGGAAATATCAAGATTTTACATAGCGGCGTGTAAAGTATTTATTAATTTGGGCGTCGCGACGCGGCCGAATGCCTCTCGTGCTACGCAGAATGTTAATTGCTCAGGAATTAATTTAGGATTGTGTATACTAACTTTATGGCAACGTAAACCATAATTCATGAATCTCGTAAACACGAAATGGGTTTTGTTTGTTTATGTACGGCTAGGGTTGGACCCTCGATTGAGATCTATTCGGTACATTTGATGGATGCTAAATTAATAGGACGGTCAATGGGATTGTTGCTGGATTCTGTTGTAGATTGGTTTAGTAATTTTTATGTCTTTCTCTTCTCTTCCTTCGCAGCGAAGGGTCTATATTCCTGCCGGCTTTCCCTTCGTAATTTATGTAGAATCATCATCAATCATCATTTGTACAAATTAGTACCAATATTTGTACCATCGTGCCGGGTTATCTTTCGGAAAACTTCATCCTTCACCATTGGTCTCTAGCTATGCTCCAGTGTACCATGTTTTTGTGAATGTTGTAGACTGGATGGAATGGAGTATTCCAGCACTGCCCAAATTGATTTAGAATAATCTAAAAAAAACTTTGCTCGGTCTGGAAATCAAATCCAGTACCTTCAAGATTTATCTTGCCTTTGTATATGTTAGAATACATTTACATCATGAGGCACAAAGTCACTTTTCAATTCCACAAGAAAACCTTTTGTAAATATGTCATCACAACTAACTCACAAGTCACCGACTTTTACGATTCGGTATGAATTTATTACGCGGAATTTAGTAAGTAAATTATCTTATTAGTATTTAAGGTTTTTATTAAAGTAATTCGTTAGGCCAGGTTTACGGCGGGTGTAAAGCAAACGCGGGTATAAACCAAACGGCGCGGTTTCGCGGAAACTTCATAACTCCGCTTGATAACTGTATAAAACGTTTCGCGTTGACATTTATACGGGCGTTGTTTGTAGAGATGACAGAGATAGATATGGTAATAGCTAATGGGAGAGATAAGGACGAAGTTTTGACAGTGGACAATTCTTGGTAATTAAGGAAACGAATGGAATATATCTTGGTTATTGCCGTTGTGTTTGTAAGATTTGTTACTTGAAGCTGGGGCTAGTGTTGCCATTTGGCAATGTTTAGTTGTTTAATTTAAAATATAGAACTGTATTTATATGCGTCTTAAAGTCAAGCTATAAGTAATATCTTTCTGATGCAATTCTGTAATCTTATATTCAAGCTATACTTATATTTTATAAAGTGAAGAAGCGAACGTCACTATACAATAGGGTTCAAAAAGAAATATCGTAATTGAACTATGATTTATAGCGGGATTAATAGAAAACGTAGTGCACGTTCAAACACTTTTTCAAAAAGTGTGACGCGCCATCATTGGATCCGTAGAAGGGTAAATGAACGAACAGAAAAAACTTTTCCAACCAGAAACTTACTAATGAAAATGGAAATAAAAAAAATATATCGATCCAGGAAAGACAATATACTCAGGAAATGTTAGAGCCTCTTAGTAAGAATAATAAATACAATAAAACTTAATTCATAATAGACTAGTTGACCCGACAGACGTTGTCCCGTCTTAACTATGAATTTGCAGCACGCTTTGTGGCAATCGCTGACAGTTATTTCAAACAATTGACAGTTATATAAAATTAATATTAGAGTTTTCTTAAATTTTCTAATTTTCCGCGCATTTTTTTGTTTTTTTTTCTTTCATAAGAACTTTCTCCTGACAATAGCAAAGATAACAAAAAAAATAGTGAAATCGGTCCAGCCGTTCACCCGTGATGGCGTGACCAAGGGATATAGGGATTCATTTTTATACTCCTTCCACTTCGATACACAAACATCGTCATTTTTGTATGCAGTATCTTAATGTTGATGAATATGCATGCCACCCCTTCTCCAAGACTTTCTTCCTTGTTTGATAATTTCGGCTTCAAATACGACTGCCGCAGATTAATTATACTTTCTGAAATATTTATGTTTAATTGTACGTAAATGTTTGGTACTGGTTTTTGTTTGTTCCTGAATAAACAGGGTTAAGGAGTGTTTCTTTGTTTAGAGATCGTTGAGATTTTGATGTTTATACGTATATTATACGATGCTTTCGTTCTAAGCTCATTAATCTCTAGACATGTGAATTATCTGATTATGAAAATTTACTCATAGGAAACTTATATCTATAGAATATATGTTATGTTTTGATTTATCGGACATGCCAATATTTTTCTATCAAGAATATCATGATTAAACAAAAAAATATTTTTTTTGAAAATCGAATCTCTTTTTCGTTTCTCATCTTGAAACTGAAGATTAATATATCTCATACCAGGAACTTATCTATATCTATCAAATTCACTGAAATATTTCCTTTGAGATGAAACTCATCCTTGGCAATAAATTACATACATTTACATCAGAAGTATATGTTATGCAATTATGTTTCTTAATTGTAAGATTATATGACTTCATTACCTCGTTGTCCGATGAGATCATATCCAGGACTCACTATTGAATGAATCCTTCCTACCCGAATTTCGGCCACGGCGGCCAATCTCAACGGAGATCAGGTACGCAGGAGATATGGTGCGCGATACACAGGTGCTTGTGTGCAATTATCTGTTCCTTCACTTTCATGACTATGTCCGGTGAGACGGTAATCCGACATGAGCAGAGAGGGACCAGGCGCAGGACCAACGGCTTAACGTGCTTTCCAAGGCATATGGACACTCCACCACCAATATCCTGACTGCGAGCTGCGATAGCTGCGACTGAGTAATTATTAAGATAGAAAAACTTACTCAAAATTACTTTTGGCTCGACGCAGGATTCGAACCCAGGACCCCGGCGTGGTAGTCGTACCCGTCAATGTACGCAATGCAACTATGCCGTCGAGGCAGGCGATGCACTCACTTACAACTGTACTGAGACAAGCCGAAGAAGGGGATAAAGAGTTGATTGGTTCATTCCTGAAATCGGGTTGAAGATTGAGATTGCGATCGTTTATTGAAAACGTCGGTAATGAGGCTTGATTTGACTTCTATTTATGATACTTAAAATGTATACGATAATCTGTTTATTGACTTGACTTGTGTTTATTTGTCACATAGCCCGACTCATTGCCATAAATATGCATTTTTCTGCACATAAATATTAATAAGAACCACATTCATAACGTTATAAATATTAATACAATTCCAAAAAGCCTACCTTTATTTCGACGTATCAAAAACGAAACGAACATTTTGTTGGTCCGTTTGTGACGTTTGCGCTTTTGAAATTCCATGTCAAGTGTTTTAAATGAATTATTGAATATAAAACCCGATGTTAGGTGTTGATTGTATTGTATAAAACGTACTGGTCGTGCAAATGGCATGTTCTAGAGTGGCAGGTAAGTGTCCACTAACGCATAGTAACAGAGATTAATGAATAATAATAAATACTCTTTATTGTAAATATTGTTAAATAGAAAGACACAAATAAGATTAATACATTTTCATAAATCTATGGTGTACAATGGGCGGCCTTATCGCTACAAGCAAGGTTGTTTTATCAATGAATTTTGGATGTTATTTAAAAGCAAAGACATTAAACTATATAATTAATTATAGACCGGCCATCAGGGCCAGAATTTTGCGCCAAAAGTTATTACCAATTGGTAATAAGTCGCTGTCTTATTTGAAATGTCTGTATGACAAGATGTCGCATCGTCGTTATATATCAATAAAAAATAATATATTTACAGAAAATATGGTAATACGCGCATTAAAAACGTGCCAAGATACGATATGAAAAAAATATGAAGTATTTTACATTGATGTTTTGCTATTTCACTGTAGATTGAGTAACCATCACATGAGCGCAAAATGTTTGTATGACAACCCTCCCAATGTCCACTCTATATTATCTTAGAACTCTTGGTTTAAATATAATTTCAATGTTGCGATTCTGACCAATTTGGGAACGTCTTTCGCCAAGTAATGTGACTTTGTTTCTTTAGTGTTTGAAGGGCAATGGAGCTATAAATTAGTATAAGTTACTAGAATTATGTAGTGATAATTAAGTTATCGAATTTAACACCTATGTCTCTAAACTATAAGTACTTAGTTAAATTTAAAATTGTTTTTATTATTTCAATAGATAGTGATTAAATTGTCAGGTGAGCGGTGTACGATCATTCTGATATACACAATATTGCAGTGACGTAAGACTTCAAATTCCTTTGATATTCTGCAATTCCGTTGAGTGTGCACTAGTCCTTACATATGCCTTTCCTTTTTAGAACCACGCGTGCTAGTTTGCGGCACCACAGATCGGTGGTATCTTCCTACTCGGCGCGAGCCAAAAGGTTCGGTAATTCATATCCGTGCCGCACCATCAGGCTGTGGACTGGTTTGCCAGCATACGTGTTCCCTCCTTCCTATAACTTGGGGTCCTTCAAACGTAGCGTGAAGAAGCAATCATGCAGGCCGGCATGACTGTGCCGACCGTCCAGAGATGCTTGTATATTTGGTCGTTCGGCACTTTTTATACGCTTTATATCGCTTAACATCAGGTGCAGTTCGCCGAGCTAATATACAAAAAAAAAAACACCAATGAGTAATTTTATAAATAATTTACGTAATTTCAAGGCACAATCTCGTTTCAAAGCGTTGTTTTATTTAATATCTGACACAATTAATGATCAGATAAATAATAATTTAGATGCCTTCGGCTAATGACATAACATAATGGGATTTGATTGCAATTTAATTAAATACATTTTTGGAATATCTAGTTGTGCATGAAGTGTACCTCATATTTTGGACAGATTAATGTCATTATCATTAACCAATAATTGTATACAACCATTATATTCCTGGATCCAATCCAATCAATAATCCAATGGAAGTTCTGTTTATACGTTTCGACGGATTGGTTTGTGGCGTCAGCCAGTATACCTACTCTATACTGTATATAGTTTTCAAACAGGCTGGCATAATTGTGTCGACTGATTGAATTATCTCTTGTCAGTCGGAATAGCGGCGATAGCCTAGTTGGGTGTGGAACGGGCTGCGAAGACGAATGTCCGCAGGTGCAAATCCCAAGGGCACACACCTCTGACTTTTCTAAAATCATGTGTGTATTCTTTGTGAATTTATCGTTCGCTTTAACGGTGAAAGAAAACATCGTGAGGAAACCTGCACATCCGAGAAGTTCTCTATAGGGATTTCGAAGGTGTGTGAAGTCTACCAATCCGCACTAGGCCAGCGTGGTGGACTAAGGCCTAATCCCTCTCTGTAGTAGAGGAGGCCCGTGCTCAGAAGTGGGCAAGTAAGTATATAATATAGGGCTGATATTATTATTATTATAGTCGGAATTCTATCTTGACTCCACTCCACTTACCATCAGGTGCAGTGGGTGATCCCACTTTAATGCACGTCAAATGATCTTTACCATGCACGATAAATGTCGTAATTACAGAAACAGGCTTGTTATCACAGCAATGCACCGTCTTTAGATAAATAACATTTATGAAAATAAGGAAAAGAGTTTATTTTTGTATAGTAAACAGGTTAATAGTTATGATTTTTTTTAAAAATCAAAACTCAATCGCTTTTCTAAAAAGTTTGTTGATTGTCGCTTAGATGTGATTGCCTTTGAAGAGTCAATATATTATGTTATACTATAACAAAGTATGTAACGAGTTCTAAAAATTACTGGTTCAAACCATAGAATATTGTATAGAAACTACACAGAAATATAACCTTGAAAGTAATATTCAAGCTAATATAGAAAGTTTCATTTTGTGAGAGCCAATTGATAGTCTATTAGATATATAGCTTTGAAGTTGTGGATAACTTGGTGTAGGTGTTTGGACAACAATCGATTTATATTTGGTGAGTTATATCGATGTGTTTGTTTAGAAATTCAAAGCGTAGAATTTTACTGCGTTACGATTTTAAATTGTTTTTTAGAAGTATATTTTATTTCTGGTTTACGATAAACTAATGATAAAGCACAAATGCATTTAATACACATTGACGTATATTCTACCGATTTAGACAGGCTATGAACTTGAGTAAGAGTCAAATTAAATTTAATCTATACACTTATGTATGTGATTGTCTATGCTCGCGCGTCAATTCTCATCTTCATTCCTTCTCGGAATAAAGAAGTTTCGCGGTAATAATAATTACCGGTCTCTATTATTTAGTAAATAATTCTTGTACACAATAGAACTTATTCTTGATAGATGGGGCTTAAATCATATATGCTCTCTGATCTTATTCCGAACAAACTGCGTCAGAATATCTGACACAAAATATTTCCCGATGTGAGAATCTAGGCCAGAAATCCACAGCATGTAGCCCTTTAGAATTTAGACCAAGAGAGTGAGAATAGGAAACTACACCAACTATTAGAAACACCAAAACAATTCCAAATATCGAGCATGCAATTACGTCAGTATTCGCAGAAATGTCCCTGTGAAGTGAACTAACAGTATTATTCGACGTACCTCGCCGTCAATTGTGCTGGGTTAGCAGTACTCGTGCTGTAATTAAATATTGTCGTACGTCCTTTGACGGCCCTGGGCTCTTAGCATCATTCATCTCTTAAATGAAACGAAGTAATGATGTCTTGTGCAGGTCAAGATAGCATTTACTATGAGAGTGAATTTGGAGAAATTAGAACAATGAACGCTATGCGACTATTAATTTTGCATTGTGGACCGTATTTGTTACTTTTTAAATGCTTTTCCTGAAAGATTTGATTACTACACATCTATGCTGGCTTGAAAGTGAAGTCATTAAGTATTTGAGGATTATATGTGGTGCGCAATCAATCCTTAAATTATCCTAGAGGTCCATTGACAAACATAACTACTTTAGCGGTGGTAATCTTTTACCTTCAGCTATCAGGAGTCCTTTTTATCATTTATCCACCTGGATTAGTATTTCGCCTACTTGCCTTTTATACGTTTGAGTGATTGAGTTGAAAGTACGAAAGTACATAAGGTGCAAATTAACATACCTACATGCTTTATGATTGAAGAAATATAGTCTAATTTTGTTAACACTTTTTTTTTACTTTTCTTTGTTCTTTCCGTTTCCTCCGCCACCAGGCGCGTTTTGGTTGCTCATTCCAAGGGTTGGTAATCTTTGATTATATGGCGCTCGCAGTGATGCCATCGATCAATACGATATTTTAGAGACTTGTATGGCAGGAAAGGCTATTGAGGTGGTCGAAGTCGCAAGCAACACCTAGTCTGGTAATGAAATCTGAAATAATATATAAAATACTTTTATTTACAAATTTCAAATTCAAATCAAGGTTGACTTTAATCAAGAACTTGTTCTACACCAAAGGAATTCAATCATGTCACAGACGATCAAGTCCGCACACCCTAACAACATCAAAGCACAGACGGACCTGTAGTCAAAGGAGCTATAATATTGACTCAAGCAACTTGGTTCCTAACTATTGATATTGTTATCAAGTTTCATAACTTAAATTTTATTATGAGGTTTTGAATTGTGATATGAATGTTATGTATATAAAGGTGTGTTTGTTGTGTAAACTCCAATGTATTACGACTTATTATTTACTTACTTATTATATAACATGTAGCAGTGGATATATATAAATATTGTTCGCATTTTTAGTCTCGTGAACCAGGGGATACTGTAGTGGCTGCCCGAAGACGAGCTTACTTCTTTAAAATACTTATTAAGTTGGCCTGGAAGAAATTGTTTTTAGCGATAAGACCGCCCACTTCGTTTTTGAAATATTTCCATTTTTCTTTATGTTCATTCTAATGGGATATACTTGTATTATCAGAAAGTTTTAATTGTCATATCACAAGATACAACAAGCCTTTGTCACAATCTATATATATATATATATATATATATATATATATATATATATAAAAGAAAGTGGTGTTAGTTACACTATTTATAACTCAATAACGGATGAACCGATTTGGCTGAAAATTGGTGGAGAGGTAGCTTAGAACCAGGAGACGGACATATGATACTTTTTATCCCGTTCCCACGGAAACGGGACGTGACATAAGACGTGGTATAAGAAAGCAGAATTTGGTATGGAGATAATATAAGACCATGGGAAGGTTATAGGCTACTATCCCGGGAAAATATATAGTGGGACTTTTATCTCGAAAAACTCCTTCACGCGGGCGAAGCCGCGAGCAAAAGCTAGTTTCATATAAAGCAGGGAACAAAACTCAGAAGCACATAATAAAATTAATTAGATAATTACAAACACGTCCACTAATCCAAAGAAGACTAAGACAAATGGAACTATTTGCCGATCGGCTAACAAAACACATGATGTCGGCGACGTGGCCCATATCCGACAGATTACCGCGGCTTATGGCTTCGACGCAAATCGCACCGCCCGTCACAAACCAACGGACACGCTGCTTGATTTTATATCTGGCGCTGGTTTAGTTAAGAGCGGAGCGGTTGGAGTTTCACAGCGGATTGACAGTGTCTGGCATTTCCGATATCTCTGGAAGGTAGTCGTTAGCGTGCTGAGTTGAGAACGGAGCGGTTGTTGTGAAGTATACTGGATTTCCTGACTGGCAGTTTTCTGGAAGGTGGTCGCTAGAGCGGATCATTGTCATCTAGTTTAAAAATTGAGGATACACTTAAGGCCACCTTATAGTTAGTAATTCCGATTTAATTCTGTAAGTTACCCAAGTAAGACAATGATTATGTTCCTTTAAATCAAAAAAAGGGAATTACGAACCTAATTTTTTATATCGGTTATAACAATTACTATGAAATGCCTATTAAATATAATAAGTTAGTTTTCATCACGGTGCATATAATATGGTAGAATATAAAAGAATTTTTAAATACTACACCTACAAGATAATTCTGATTGGAGTCAGCGTACTATGACGTATCAAATTAAGTATTTTAATGTTATTTCGTTTCCTTTAACCTTGAACTATTTAAAACAACTTCACCAATAAAACCAACTGAAAAAATAATTGATTAATAAATTAAAATTTAGTTCGCTTAATTAGTTACATAAGAAATGATTCGAAATTAATATAAGCTATTTCGGGAAAATTAGCCGTCCGCAACCGAAGTTAACGATAAATATCGATTAAACTAACTAAAACGATTATGAATACAGGTTAATTAAACAGGCGAGAAAACGGGCGATTAGCGGTTAGTAATTATAACCGATTGCCGTCTCTCGGTAGTATCGGCGTATTGATTGTCATAAACGATGTTGGTATTAATTTCAGATATTTGATTGAGCATATTTTAAAATTACCAATATCCTTTTAAAGTTGTCTTGGTTTGTTATTGTTATAAAGTCTATGGTCTATAGTATAGATCATTGTCCTTGGTCATTGTCGTAGATGCGTTTTCAGCGTTCCTTCCTACATTGTCTATAAAATGACCATTTGTTATTGTCATAGGTGCGTTTTCATGGTCCCTTCCTACCGCGCACGTGTAAGCTTTGAAATGGATTTCCTGCATCGGTGTTCTCCGAGTGCTATGACTTGTCCTTCTTTAAATGAGGCCTAAAAAGAGTGCTCACCTCTCATTGTGCATTGCTTTTGTCTATGAGCGGCGGACACTACTTACCATCAGACGGAACGCATGCACGAATGGCTACTAAGGCAATAAAAAAAATATTATATGAATTGCGATTATGGGGTTGATGCTACGAAGTGATTACTATTAAATACTATTTACAATAAATATATGTTGCAAAGTTGATAATTATAAAAGCAAACAAACTCTTAAGTCCTAATAATATTTATAATATAACAAAGCATAGAGTTATTATAATTTGATGTCCCAGGGTGAGAAACGCAACGCAGAGAAGTAAGTGATTTATAATTAGGTGTATTACTGCCCATTTTCCTTGTTTCGTATCTTAATTTATTAAGGGCCATATTAATAAATCAATCTTACCTGAGTACGATCTTAATGATCTTGATGTATTGGATTTAATAAACAGAGCTTAAGTTCTCATTTAAGAGCTGACTCTCAGCTGAGTTCGGCGTTCTTTGATATAAACATTAATGTCAAAATCTGTTATATGCTACGGTTTATCATTTAAGAGGTTATAGCTGTTTATTAAAAGACGATTTTGAGATGCTGGCTTTAATTTGCCAGCATCTCAACTGATATCGCACTTCAGAGCGAAACTCAGTTATATCCATTATTATAATCATAACAAATACTCACTTTTTTCTTTTTCAAACATAAATATTAATATAAAAAAAATAATAGTTGAACAATTTAAATCGCTTCCCGCCGTCGGCAGCACCAACGCTTCCCAGATAACGCCCTACACTGAAAACTAAATCCGATTTCAAATAATGTCGGATTATACCAATTGTAGATAATGCGATATCCAAACGAACATGTAGGCCCGATTTAATTAATTAATTTGTTTGGAACCATTTCGATGCTCGTTGTGCTCAGTTTTTAATCTAATTAGCGTAATTACTCGGCCGTTTCGTAATTTGTTGAAGATGTTTAGCGATGTTCTGGTAGGGGTGAGATTAAGATGAAGTTCTTTTGTTACATTAAAGTCTTGTCAACCGTAGGTTTGGGTTCGAAAAAACATCAAGTTTAGTTCGAAGAAATGTGTTAGAAGTGCGGGATCTCAATTTGTGTAGCGATAATTTCGGATTAATGTCTATTTCTGCCGCTAAGCAGCAGTGTGTTTCCACAGTGTTGTTTCGGTTTGAAGGATATTGAAGCCAGTGTAAGTACTGGACATAATAAGACTTAACATCTCAGGTCTTAGGATGGCGAGCGCAGTGGTATACCAAACAATACTTTGTAATTCAAGGTGTTGAATGGTTTTTCTTCTGTTTATTGGCGGTAGTATCGCGTACCATCAGGCAAACGGCAAGCTCGTCTCGTCATTCAAAGCAATAAAAACAAACACAGAAGGTTAAACACAAGGCCCTACATTTATTATGACCATCAACCTAAGCACCTTGAGTTAGTACAATCCTCATCATCATCATAATTATCATCAGCTCCAGAAAGTCGTCTATAAGGTGCTTAGACGACTTGATAAAAATCAGAAGAACTCGCTGGAGCAGGTCTAATAAGTCTGGAAATCTTAAGAGCAGCTGGTTCAGACATGGACAAATCTTTTATTATTATTAATGGACATACTTCGTACAAGCCTGGACTACCTAGCAATAAAATAACAAAGAATACCCACATATCCAACTTACAACCTAGTAATGTGATTCAAGTCACATAGGCCTAGACAGCCTTTAATCCCTTTAAAGAAGTTAGGCGTACGCCTCGTTTCATCCTCGATGGAACGAAAGTGATCATTTGAAGTTAGTAATGCAAAATTCGCCCTTTGACTTTGACGCTAGTCTTTTCAATGCTAAGATCTAGTTAAAGTTTGGCTGTTTTAGTCATTCTGGCTCAGTTCACAATACAAAGCGTTTTGAGTTTACGTGCAGAGTAAATAAAGTTATTTATTTATTTAAAATGGTATATCATTTATTTGGATAGCATGTAAAATATCGTAATTGCGTATCATAATTATGGTACCAAAAAAGGTTATAGTTGATTTTATATATTAGCAGCAAGAGTTCCTAATATAATGTTAGTGCGTTTGTTTTTAAATGATGACCCACATACAAGAGAATTTCTAATGATCTTTAAAATAAACATTTTGAATCAAAGGCTTAACAAAAGACTTAATAAAGAACTACATTTTTCTACTAAGCTATAATTAATCGCTCCGCTCATGAACGTTTCAAAAGAACCGTTCGTTCGGATATCAAGGGCTAAACATTAACATCCCTTCAGAATTTCAATTAATGCGAAGTGTTGCTTTGTGTCTGTTCGCTGACACCCCGCGGGGCTTTCAATTTGTTTCCAACACAAATAAATTTGCATAACCATGGGCCGCTCCTTGGAAGTGTTTCGCTAAAGATAAGTTGCGAAGCAGCTATGTAAATAAATAGCCCTAACTTAATCTATCGACGAATTAGATTATTCTGCCCGATGTTATTGTTCGTGTAAAGTATTCCGTTAGTATATTTTGAGGTTATATTTAGTAGAGTAATCCAGTTTAAATCTTTATACTGATGACTGAATGAATGATCTGAACTTTATTGTAGAACTTGCTCACTTTTCAGTCGTATGTACTTTGCAAGGGGATGAGCTGATGTGATGAATACTTGTGTTAGAGACATATTATCTTGATTCAAAATTTGTTACGTGTGTGGCTCCGTAAGTAGGAAAGAATCCTTAATATATACAAAACAAAATGTGGAAAACAGCTTGGGGTAGCACTATACGTAGCACTTTAGCATATTCATTAAATGGTATAGCTATCATAATGATGTTTCGTTACATTTTACAGTATTCTAAATATATGCTGTCAATTTTAAATAAAGACCTAACGATTATAAAGAGTCATTAGTATTATTACCACGCATAATATGACTCAATGTAAGTCTATATCTCAAGTCCCTGAATGACTAGCATTACACCGATTGAGAGCCATCATTATTTGCCATTTATATAATAAACCCTTTGACAATAAATAACTTTCAAACTCACCACAAGAACCTACAAAAACCCTTCAAAAGATGATTCTTACGACATACAATTATTTAAATGAGAAGATCGTAAATCTTAATGAAATTTTAATCAATCTATAAACGAAAGTGGCCCGTCTGGAACGAAAAGATGGTCTCGATTGAAATTGAATAATACATTAGAATCGCTCCGATATTAATTTAAAGGGCGTTTAATTAACCACAGTCAAAGAATTTTCGATGCGAATTCTGATTTTAGTTAAGCTTCTAGTTTATTGAACTATTTTATTAGAGTATATATTCGTTTAACAGTGAATCAGTGTTCAAAAATTATATCGCTATAGAGATTAAATATAAAGATGCTGATAAAATCACTTCGGGTAAAATAAATCATAGTTTTATCAAAGATGCATATTTAAATACGTAGATCATTCAAGATTGCTTTGATTTTAATTTTAATATCAAATTATTTGTTAATCGCTCCAATGTTTTCAACGAATGTTTTATGTTGATTTTTGCTTGAAACACAAATAATAAAATTGCATTTCAAATCATAGTAATCAATCAAGTTTTTTAATACTTTCAAAGTATTTGTTTGGGAGAACATTAACTTTCGATGAAAGTTGATTCACTATTCCGTTTGAACCATTATTTACAAATAATGAATCTTGTGGACATGTGACAGACTTTTCGAATTTATTCATGTAGTTGGTACTAGACTTTATATTATTACTCTTCAACTTGAAGTACCAGCTCAGTATCAAATTAGAGAACAGTTTCTTCAACTTTTCAAGTATAAGATTTCTGACTGAAACATTCATTTGATCCTTTAGATCGTGTGATAAATTAATAATTCAACTACTACAGTTGCTCGTTTTAAACATCAAAGTGTATTTGAGTGTAATAGTAAATTTGGTATTTAGTTGAGCGATTTTTAAGTCTTGTTTTCAACGTTAGAGTTGTTTTGCAAATTATTTCAAGCTTAGTGAAGCATTAATTCCATGCTAGTTTAAAGCAAAATAAATGAATGAAAATTAATATCGCATTTTTTTATGTGTTATATTCCAACTTTTATAGCGAATTGGAATATTCCAGTAATATTTTGAGTTAAATTTTGACCCTCATTTATCCGGTCAAAACTATGTTATCTTAATACCGGTATCATTTGAAGGTACGTCAACTAGGAGGACGTCTTAATATAGAAAGAGGTAATTATCAAGGCGTAGGAAGCGGCAAGAAGTTTCCATTGGATCGGCGGAATTTATATTACACGGAGTTACCAACTCGGCCCTTTTATCAACCTTCAAGATTAACCCGTTCTTTGCCTGATGGAATTTAGGATTAGCTAACATTGCCTTTGTTTATAATAGAGTTTAGTTTGAAACTCAGTTTTATATTTTTGGAAATTGTTTTTGTTTGTGTAGATTTCATTTTAGAGCCTTGATTGTTCATCAGTTTTTGATATTCAAATTTGGAATGTCGAACTTTACTTGTTTTAAAATTGTTAGTTGAAATAGTTTCCTCGGTTGCGTAGTTGAAACAAGTAAGCGGTACAAGTACGAGTAGCACGCTAGTGTTCTGGGTTTCAATCCCGAGTCAAGCCAAAAATAATTGAGACTGGGTTTTTCTATCTTAATAATTACACAGTTGTAGCTCGGAGTCAAGAAGTTGGCAGTGTGAGAACATCGTGCCTCGGAAAGTACGTAAAGGCTTTGGTCCAGCGCCTGATCTCTCTATCTGGTCATGTCAGTTTGTCATTTTACTGGACTATGAGAGTGAAGGAACAAAGAGTATACCTGTGTATTGCGCTCACAATTGTGCACTGGCTGATATCCATTGACATTGACCGCCAAGGCCAAATTCGGCTAGGAATAAATCATTCAGTTGAAAATACTTTATAAACACCAATAAAACTTACACAATACCTAACTAATTGTTGCGTAAATTCAAAACAAGGGTTAAGCCTAAATCTAACATTTCTTCTAGTTCACAATTAATGTCAAAAATATAAGCCATGAAATTGACGACATTTAATACAATGTATGATTTATTTCACTTATTAAAATGTTCATACAATAAAAGTGAAACATAACCACTGCGAATAATTTAGAATTTTTATTGCGTGACATACTCGACCCAGAAAACCAAATCTTTTACTTTAGGTCTTTTACGAGAAATATTTCTTAGTAATTAACGCGGCTCGTGTGATTTACGACGTAGCTTAAACGCATGTGTTTCGATGTAATAAATTATTGTAATTACCTACCTGTTTGTAAAAAATGTATTAATTGGGCCCTGTTTTATTTCGAGTTGATTAAATGAGTTGTTTTAATCTGATGGTTAGTGGCATACTTTACGGCGATTATGAGGAGTCGAAGCCGAAGTGTCGTCCTTGCTTTTCTGGAGACCAAACAGAATTTTCGTTGCCGCCTTTGTTAGTGAATAAGAATACTACTACGTCAAATTCATTACCATATAGTTACAAAGTGAGATTGTGAGACTTAGGGTCTGTTTCAGAACCTCTAAGTAAATGCGTCTCCTTACGTAAAAGTATAAATCGACCATTACAAAAAACGCATTTTAATCTATTCTCGGGTGGAGACCACGTATCGGCAATCGCAGCTTTGGATCTCCACTTGGAAGGTGGACAGACGATTTGATAAAGGTCACAAGAACACGTAGGATGCAGGCCGCTTTGGACAGGTCCGTCAGGAAATTTTTAAGGGAAGCCTATGTCTAGCAGTAGACTTTATATGGCTGATGATGATGAATCTATGCTCCCAAATAAATGCCAATAAAATGAGTACTATCAACATTTGGGGTTTAATAATATAACTGTCAAATTTACTTGAAACTTGTAAGCCAGGCCTTAATGTCTACTAGCTATGAGTGACGGGCGGCGTACGGTATAGTTCATTGGCATTCAAATTGCTATGTGGTGTCACTGTCAACGCCAAAATATTACGCTCAACATTAGAGAGCAACTCATTTATCGCATCGTTAATATTTACTTATATAAAAATGACAATAGTATACAATAATATAGTGACATTCAGTTACGTATAGATATTATTCGCTCATTTAAAGTCAAAATAAAGCATTAGAAACAATCTTAATATCAGACAAAACCACAATAGGACAATTTATATGAAGCTCTTAAACCTTACATTGACCAACTTATCTTTTAAAGAATGCATTTTATTTGTTAATTTAGCTTTTAATAGAGCGGATCGAACGGTTAAATCCAGATAATCTAAACCACTCGAGATATTCGGCCTGATCTGGTCTCAACTTAGATTGAGATGCCGGGCTTAGCCGGCCTCAAACTTGCGATCTTTGTCTCTTGTGGATAATTCATGTCATTCGATAACATATATTTATTGTTTCCAATAGTGTAATGGTTATTATTGAATTTAGTTTATGTTGCAGCTGTGAGAATACATACAGCGCCTGCCGGATCGCTAAGTTATTATCAAAAACTGCCTCAGTGGCGCAGTTGTAATTGTACACGGTACAAGTAAGATTACCACGCTGAGGCCCTGGGTTCGAATCCCGGGTCAGGCAAAAAAACCGAGAATTGGTTTTTCCTAAAAAATTACTCAGTCGCGGCTCGAAATCAGGTTGACGGTGTGATATCCTCTTACCTCAGAAAGCACGTAAAGCGGTCAGTCCTGCGCCTGATCTCTCTTCAGTCATGTCGGATTGCTGTCTTACCGGTCTATGAGAGGGAAGGAATAGAGAGAGCACCTGTGTATTGCGCACTCATTTGTGCACTATAATATATCCTGCGTACCTGGCTGATCTCCTTTAAGATTGGCCGCCGTGGCCGAAATTCGGTAAGAAAGCATTAAGCTTACTATATTATGAACCGAAGACGTAAGCCAGCTTGATAATGTTCTTCGCAGGTTAGAAATATTCAACACGTGTTATAAACAGAGACTCGGATCTATTTATTCTAGAAATATAACTTTCCATTAGTTTAGTTTAATATTGGACTAATAAATCATTTTATTATTTGATTAGATTACTTAAAATTTCGTCACTAGTAACCATCTCTTTCCATTACAATAAAGCTTAACTGAACCTCATCAGAAATCTTAAAAACAATAAATACAAGCCCCGTGAAACTCGGGCATATGGCAGCCCTACAATAATCAAATTTAAAATAGATGACAGCCCTACGAACCAAATCTCACTGCCCGATCAGGCTTTCGACAAACAACGCTAAGAATGAGCCGGTTATTGTCACGAAAGCAAGTTAGTGAGCGCATTTCCGTGGTCAGTCCGGCATTGGACCCCGGCCAAGTCTTGCACTACGGTACGGCACAGCGATGCCTGACTTGTTTATATTGACGTGCTTGTTATGTTCGGAATTTATTTTCGTTGTTATTTTTGTTTATCAAAACATTTGTTAATTAATGACGCAAAGGAAAGGTGATTACTGCATTTGGGGGTGTCGCTTTTCTGTTTGGTTGGTGATCACTTACCGTCATCAGTTGAACCTTCGTAGGGAAAATAGCGTTACCTTTACTTGGGGTTGAGTGGAACGGTTATGTTGGTTTCACAAGTTTTACGACCCAATGTCGACTTGTTCCAATCACCAGTTCGTCTGCAATCTTACGCATTACAAATGGCATTGGTAATCTGAAAGACTAATTCTTTTTAAGTCTGATGATAGCCAGTAATTGTAATTATACTGATTAATCATCGGACTATAATACTACAGAGCTTACACACTGCTTGGACACAAAAAAAACACACCTTTGTTTCACACTTACTACTTTGCTCCATACTTTTACAGGTTTATATAAATTATTTCATTTCATTTCATTACTGAGATACCCTCTGCTCAAAAATACCTATTAAATAGACAATGTTTCATACTTCTTACAAAATCGTTTGCCTACAATGGGATTCGCAGTAGCTTTCAAAAGATGCGCATGGTAGGAGCAAAGGAAAATTGTGACACAATAATTCAACGCATCCCGCATCCCGAGCGCATCCCCAGAGCGGGCTTTCTGGATCCCGGCCAAGTTCCACAGCCGTTGCGAACGACTCGGTATGACGACTTGACTTGTTTACGTTTCACGCATTGACTTGTAATTGATTTGTGAGAACTGTTGATGGTCGGCGCCATTTTTAATAATTTCAGATTTTAATTTAAGCAGCGTATTTACTGATGATGAAATTTAAGGCACAAAATCAAATCGAAAATTTATTTTTTGTCCCATCTGGGAACTGAATCTGGAGCTCACCGTTCAAAGCCCTAGCTTGTTGCCAGTGAAAGAATATTGTAATAATAATGATTAATGCTAAATACCAACATGGTTTTGTAAAATAAATAGTGATACCTTTTCGGACCTCAGAATGTTTTCATACATACACTAAGCACTTCAAAGGTAATCGAAAACGTTGTATTAGAAGTCTCAGTCCACTAGCGAGGTACCAGATCAATAACCTCTTCAAGACCCCGCTCTCTCCCCCGACCGCCTTCTATCGCTGAATTATCGCCTCTGAGTCCACGGGTTCGCGTGAAAACTTTATGCTCCCTTACAAAATAGCTGAAAATGCATTATGTGAATTCGACGAGTGTGCTGACTAATGCTTGTTGCTACTGTACTGTCGGACGATAAGATTTGTTGCTATATTTTGTTGTCGGACAGTTGCATGTCGGGTAAACATTGCAACTTTTCTGTTACATCATGGAAAATAAATTGTTTACGAATCTGGTTTGCATTTCGTCGCTTCGGTGATTCGTCGAGCGGCAAATTGTGAGAACACTTAGATTGCACTTAAATCGCTCGATAATTTGAATATATGTGGCGTTTCCAGAAACTAGATACAACATTTTATATTGATACTATATAATTAGTAAAAGCCAAAAGAATGATAAGTGAAATGTGGTCTAGATCGGCTGCATACCTTTTTCACTTGTACTCTTGCCAATGATATGATCAAATTCTCTAAAACATAGTTATCAGTACATGCGGTGTTAGGTCGGTTGTAAATACTACCTTTACTGAGCTTAAAATCTGTCCATCAACAGATAATATTTAATTATTAACATTTTTCTAATAGACCGGGATAATTGTGCTGACTATCCAGGGCGTATAATTTCTCATTAGTCGACACTTTATCTGGACCGAGTCTTCTAGTCGACACTAAATGTTTTTGTCATAGTCAACTGGATTTCAAAGCATTAATTTCATGGTAAAATTATAAAATACTAGCTTTTGCTCGCGTCTTCATCTGTACATTGTAAAAAATATATCCGATTTAATTATATTTATGGCTCATTATTTTGGTCATAGTGGCTTCCGCATAAAAGGTAGAAATATGCTGTGGAAGACTTTTATTTAAAACTATTTAAGACAAACAATCTTACGGTACATCTTCTTTGTCTAACTCTAACGGTATAGCTAGCGTATGCTAAGACAGCAATTTTTTTCCGACTTACTTGATATGTATCGTTATATTATGACCAAATTACACAAAATCATTATAAATTGTAGCTTATGTGTTATTCTGAAGTATAACCAATATTACTGTAAAGTTTCATCGAAATCCGTTCAGTAGTTTTTTCATGAAAAAGGAACAAACATACATATTACATACATCCATCCTCACAAACTTTCGCATTTATAATATTAGTAGGATGTAAACAATTCCAAAACCAAATCAGAGCTTGAACTCCATTCTGATTCAATCGATGATCTCATATTCGGGATATTTAACCTTGTTTGTTTACGAGGGGTTACGTCGTCGCCCGCGGCGGTCCTGGATTCGATTCCTCTGTTTGTTCAGATATTGTGTTTTAGTTTGTAACTTTATATGAGGTTTAAACTTAGATGTTCCAGTTGTCTATTGTTGGTCGGCTATTTGGCACATTGTGGAACGATTGATGAATGTATGCGGTTAAAGATAGCGATATTGAATAAGACTTCAATTAGTCACCTTTTAAGAGTGAAATAAAATATAAATATTTCGATACTGAAAATAAAACTAGTTTTTAGATTGGAATTTTTTTTTATATTTTAACCATTAACGTTTCGAAGACTGCAGTTTTAATGCTCTCGGAGCGGAGTGACGTGTAAGTCGTCCGAAAGTACAAAGATACAATATCTACCTACAATTATTTCGATGTCTAACATTCGTGTAAATATAAGGAATTATTATCGACATTGTATATAAACATTTACCACTGACCTATACATAGTTTAATAATTGAATTTCAATATATAATTTTAATACAACTGGGCCTAAACGTGACACGTTGAGAAGAGTGACTATTGGAGGTTGTACCATGGTTACGGTAGTCAATATCCACTCAAGCATAAATTATATCGAGTATACTTTTACGTTTACGTTCAGTTGCACATGGACACACACACTTGGTGAATAGTGGGTGCCCTGGTTGCGCCTCTGTATACCCTTATGGAGATTAATGCGTGATGTGTGTTTGTTTCTTTATATTTTACGAGAGAAAAAAGTCTTTTACAAACAAGCTATTAAAACTTAAAAATTCATAATTAGTATCGTGAACTACATTTATTATATACAGGTGTACTCTGAGATTTTAATTATAACATTATCCGATTCAGCTAAGCTTGTTGGCGGAGTTACTTTTAATTCTTAAAATCCAATGCGTGAGGGAATGTTTATTCCTCTTTTCGCTCTCTCAGCCCCCTCCCAAACATCCACTTAAGCCACATGATTTATATGTAAAAGTTACCCGACGAGATTGTGAAAATACTCTGGCTTTTATCTTTCAAAATATTAGCGTATTATTTTTCCTTGGTGTTATAATTCAATATTCTTGAGTTGGCGGACCCTTCGCGGGCAGAGCGTTGTTTACCCAGGGTTGGCATTGGTGAGCGGATATTAATTTGCTGTGTGTTGCTAGCTTATACTTCGCTTATGGCAGAATTTATTGGCAACACCAGTAATTGTTTTAAAGAACGGTATCTCCATTATATTTGTTGACATAATTGACCAAATTTTCATTGTGTCTTACATAGATTATGAATGAAATATCTCTAAGGATTATATACCGTCAGGTTTTGCTACTTTATTGCGATATGCCAGGGCAAATCCAAGTAACAATGCATTTACAATTTAATATTTTAAGGCTCCATACATTCTTACAAAAGACACGTTTAAAGTACACCGTGTATATATATAAGCCCTAACAAAACATGTTTTCAAAAAATAATCGATTAAAACCCCCTTACGTTTAGAAATGCCAGCGAATAAATAGCTTTTGTTACAAAAGGGATAGTGTGCAGAATTTAATGTATTCTTCTATCGGTTATCGCGGGACCCGCGTCACAGCTACTGACGGATTTATTGGCCGGCTGCCGACTAATGCCACCGAAGTGACGGGTAGTCTTTCCTGTTGTTTCTTGGAAACCTTTGATATAACGGAGCGGATGATTAAACATAAAGCAGGTTGCGTTTGGAATGTTTAATATAATAATAAGTGACTCGAATTTATAAAGGTTTGTTGACAGAAGCATTAGTTAATATCGTATTTCTTTTAATAGTTTGATATAAGAATGATTGACAAATCATAAAAGATTCTTAATATTTTTGATTTTTTTTTGATGTTGACGAACCGTAAACATAATTTGGTGGTTATGGAAGCATTATTTTGCACAAGAGTTTCTTCTGTAAGAACGTGAGCACTTAGAAAGGTCTTTCGAAAGTGTTAGTCCCAACGGGCACGCGGCTATTATCGCGACGTAAACCTAAAACCAAAGTATAACGTAACGCAAACATAAAACGTGGAAATTTTTGTTAAAAACTGTTTAAGTAAAGTTTCGGTTGTGAGTTTGCGGTTAGGTAACGAGGGTGAAATCGTTTGATGGTAGATGTTCATCAGACCGCTGGAGTATTCATCAAAACTTTACAATTACCTGAGCGTTTTTGGTTCAGTTTCGATAGACTGACCGATTTAAATTATAGTTACATGAAGCGTACCGGAAAAGGGTATCGCAAAGTTTATTCTACTAATATAATGTACTTGCGAAGTTTGTGTAGGATGTTTGTTGGAAGTAAGAAATCGCTGAACGGATTTTGGTGGAGTTTGCCACATGTTCTATATTATCATATTATAGGCCGTCAGGATCAGGCATTTTATCTCTGAAAAGTGCTTCGAGGGATTTTATCAAGGAAATGTCTTTTAAGCTGGCGGAGCGATGAGAAGACTCTACTACTGGAACCACATAACAAAATACATACTGTAATGTCTAAATATTTTTACGGCAATGAAATCCCATGGCACCGAATAGTAAGAGAAGTCCAGATAGTGTGCACTGACGAGAAATGATTATCCCTCGCTAATCAACACAATTATGTTGGCCTGTTTGTATTGCATTTTGCGGTAGGCAGCTATTTTGTAGACCATACTTGACAGCATTTCAGTTTACGGTTGTAAACGAGATACCAAAACGAGTTGTTTATTTTTTCCTCGTAGTATGATGCAGCATTCTCAGGCAAAAGCGGCAATTTTGCAACAGCTATCATAGCACTGGCCTGATTGATAGCCAGCGCCGCGGGCGGCAGAAACAACGACTCATTGTTGTCTGTGGAACCACCTCGCTAAATAATCTTTGTTAATTATTGTTCCGTTGGTTTAGGTGGTGCTTCGTGAAACTGGTTTATACAAGGAGTTCCATTCCTAAGTACGGCACAATGCTGAGGTTATGGAGTTAACGTAGTAAATAATTATCACTATGAAAGTAACGATTTTTTAAAAGAAAATAAAGATCCGTATTCGCATTGGTTAAAATTCTAACAATATCTTTATTTTTCCTACTTCTACATGAAGTCTAAAACATATTAAAGTTGACTGAAGTACAATATTAAAGTGAACGCAGTGACGCACGTTCCGACCTGATTGACTACGTGTCCCCCCTCAGGAACATATTGTGGTACAGCAAATACTAAACAGTCACTGTTACAAATCCTTGAGAGTTCAGTGAACTAGGTCTAATGATATTACTGACATGGAAAAGTGAAGAGAGGTATTATCACAGTGAATATAATGTCGAAAAGAGTCGTGTCAGGGTCATAAAAGGCTGTATTATCTTAAATCTAAGTTTATGTAAATACGTTGTATAGAAATTGTGTGAAGATAATATAAAAAGATATTTTCCGGAAACAGAACCATAAAATCAAAACTAATTTTCATCAAACGAATGACCAGACGATAACGCACGTAACCGAAACATTATAGTCGTAAATGCCAAAATGGGTGTAGAGGAATGAGAGAAGCCCAAATAAGGCGCGCTGTGGATTGGCCAGAATTCAATAGTGCGAAGACGTACTTCAGGTTTTTGTATCGGGATCCTCATTATCTGGCACAGACGTGGATAACAGGGGGGTCCGAAAGAGGGAGGGGCAGGTCCGCTTGCGAATTTTTATCCTTTTACACCCGAACAACCAATAAAAGCCCTCGCAAATGAAACAAAGGCTCCCAAGATAAAGCCGAACAATGGTACGCAGCGTTTGGAGAGACGGTATCGCGCGTCCGTCAACGTTACGGGCCCTTTTTTAATTGAATGCCCTTCTATTTGTTTCCGTTTATCCGTAATGGAGAGCCGTTTGTGTGGCGAGTACGGTATTGGATGCATGTTCGGAACGTATCGGGGAATTTTTCATTTGATTTTAGTTCCTGATACTGGGGATACACTAACGCATACTATAGATTTGGTGTTGGATGTTTTTGATGCTAATGAAGTTGTTGGGTCGCTTAATGGATCAGTAGGATATGCAGATCATCTGCAACAGACAATTCGGGAACCTAATCAAACTCCGATCTAAACAACGTTAGATTATCACTATAACAATGGTACAAAGCAACTACAATTATATACGAACAAGCTGATTGCTGAAACTATAACAATTTGCTGACGACGCACCGCCGTCTCGGAATATTCATGAAGCTTGTTAGCCGCAGTACAGTTGACGGGCCGACAGTGATTAAGCGATGGACTTGCCCGGTTACGTGTGCCGGATTGATATTTTGAACACTATATTTTTTATTAGCTAATTCTTGGGTATTTAGTCCATAATTTCTTTTATGCCCTGATTTCTTTTTAAGTAGATTATAATCTTGTTAGGAGTTTTTTCTTTCATATTTTGTTAGCAGATCCATGATTTAGCTAGTAACGACTATAGGCAGCAATAATTTTTGATTCGATTACATTAATTCATCCCTAATTTGTTCATATTTTATTATTTGCAGTATTATAACGTATCAGATTGCATCTTTTATTTCAATTGAATATTTGCCATTTAAATTAATTCTGAAATTATTAAAGCGTAATTGCCGAAATAATGAGCTAACTTTTGAAAACTAAATTGAACGTTTTAATTCATTAAAATTCTAGCGATGATCTAAGTGGAGACGTGACTAATCAAATGTATCTCGTAGCGGGGGCAACGCCTCGTCATTTGCTAATAGATTTTCATCACCTTTAGAACGTGGTCGGAGTTTTGTGTTTTTATCTGTGTGTTAGCGAATTTTTTACAATAGTGTTAATCACGGTTGCAATTAATCTTGCTTGCTTAAGGTTTTGAGATTAATGATTTGCTCGCGACTGAGATATTTTGTTAATGATTTGGCCTGGACGAGAAATTAGCGAACAAATTATATTTTCACGTGTTTTATTGCCTTTAAAGGCAGACGGGATAATGGCCCACCTGGTGGTAAATGATCGTTGTAAATGAGAGTGACAGCAGTCTGCAGAAGTGCTACTTTTAGATCATTGATAGATCAAATTTAGAAAAAAGATATTACATATCATCGACAAATGAAAACCCAAAATAAAAACGATGACAACCAACAGACATAAGATTAGAAGCCATAGCTTCCTAATCTATTTCGTAGAATATGCAACTGTCTCGCTGTTTCAGACACTGTCAATGATACTAACCGGAGGTGTAACGCATAAATCAAATCCGGCGCGAGTGGCCGCCCCGCAAATCATTCGCCCCGTCACGTGATATACATTAGCATATCGTCTTGCATCATTACACGCGTCTTGTGGCGTTTTATTAATGGTCATTACAGGTCGTGCATTATGTCTCGTAACTTGAGGCAGTTTAGGCGTTTCGCAGATGTTGTCTGTTTCATAGTAGTAGTGTTTCTTGGGAATAAAGTGTTACCGTAGTGTTTTAGTATTGAATTTCAAGTTTATTGTGTTATCGATCATTTGTGGATGGTAGGATATTTTTTATTTCTGTCCAGATAGCGACCACCGTACACAAGGCGTTAAAACCCGCTTTTGTGGCTCACGTAAGTGTGTTGCGTTCTGAGATCATGCTGTATTTATCTAGTTCCAACAGGCCGCCATAATTGTATTGACTGCTGAGAGGTAATCATCTCTCGTCAGTCGACATTCTATTGGACCCCACTTCACTTACCATCAGGTGCAAGGGTCAAATTGGCGTGCACTGTAATCTTTATATCGTACTGAATGTCTATGAGCTTCTTATATAGAAATAATGTTTTTATTACCAACATACCATTATCATAATAATTTCTTGACATTCATCATCCTTATAGATGTTAAAAAGGACCTATAATTATTTAAGGAAAACTGTCAAATATCCTTCGACCTTGGAACCGGCTACAGGACTGCCAAGTTACGTTTGCGGAAATTGTCTCCACGTACAGAAGGTTAATCCATTTCAGTGATTCAGGCACATTTTTATGTGATTGTTTTTCTTGTCCTTTACTTATAACTTCATCAGATAAAATTACGATTAACTGGCTTACATTTGTTTTATTTACTAAGATACCTTCAATATCAGATTATAAGGCAATTGGTGTAAGTCACGCATATTGGAGTTCATAATTTCCTCAACTGCCGATTCTTTCCGATTGAGTAGTTTATCATTAATATAGTTATTTTATATCTGATCGCCCATTACCAGAAAATATATTTGTATTTCCATCTAAATATTTTTATCAACTGCTTAGTATTTTTATTTATTCCTGAAACGCGATTCTCTGATATAATAAGGAGTATTTTGTTGTGAATGATGAAGGTTAACAAAATCTATTTATGGATTAACTTCTATGATCTTAAAATAAAACTATTTTACGGATTTTGTCGCGGTTTTTACATTATAATTTTCTCTCGACGTTTCAAAGACTTTGCAGCCTTCGTGGTCACGGGGCGGACAGAGGTGTTGGTAATTTGCAAAGTAAAAAAATCTACGATCTTCAAGGAATAAAGGCAACATGTATTCTTGGAAAATTCATTGTAATCAAATTATTTACACCTCTGAGCGGGAACCATTCCGCGGCCCAAACTTCTATTTGTACAGACAATCTCCGTTATACACTGAAGCTAAAACTTAAGCTCCGCTTTCAGACCGTTCTATTTTTGTTGAAAGCCTCCCTTTTGTCGCGAAACAAAAACAATCAACAATATATTTTTACAAAGCATTTTTCTGTTATGTACGTTTAACGATAAATTTTTCACTTATCTAAAGCGTTTAGCTTAATTGTGCTCTGGGTGGGCCATTGTCCTTACCTGTTCTCTTTTCAATGGATTTTTCAGGTAACGCAGGCCACCTTACCCTGCCCCTGTCTCCCCTGTGTCCCCCTGCCTTGTCGTCAGCAAGAACAACCGTCCAACGCCGACCACCCTCCAGATAATGTATTTCCTTTGTCTATTGTGAATCGTGATTCATCTAAATCACTATGTTTTTATGGTTCCCTGGAATGAGCGAGCTTGATTACCCTGTCGATATAATATCATGAATAAGTAAGTCTCTTCCAAAATATATCGTAAAATATGTGAATATGGTTAAATTAATTGGATAGCAATTATAATTAATTTTAATGAGTATAAAGTAGTGTTTGCAATAAATGTAAGATTAATTACATAATATTGACACGTTTTACCGCGGTCCACATCAATTCCAATAAGTAGACAGTGAATACGTGGTCATTTATAAAATACTGTAATGTAATAACGGATTAATTCGTCCGTACAACTTGTTCATAAAATTATTCTTGTTTAATGTCAACTTTAAATTAAATACAATAGTATTTGATGCGGAACACGATATCCGAATATCGTGTGATGACCTGTTTAAACATTTTTTTAACATAGAAAATTCCTGTTGTGTTCTTTTCCAGTTTTTATAATTTTATTTAAATATACTCATTCTATTGTGAAGACTATTTATTTATTTTTATTTTTGTCGCGGGGAAAAAACGCGTCGTCGCAACCACCACTTAGAGGATGTATGGAATGGTCAATACTCGTTATTTTAATACTTAATGCTTCGGTGTTTCTTGTTCTACTTATATTTGTATTATTCGTCTTCAAATTCCATTATTCTCTATTGGGTTTGATCACATTTTTTTTCCCTGTTCTCCCACACAATGTAAATAAGAACATGTTTTGTCCTGCTGGGCACGGGCTTTGTAATTCTACTAATGAAAGGGGTTTCGTCTTTTTCCCATTTTGGCTTATTGCTAGTTTTATATACTGTACCATATACATATCTTTGAAATTCATACTAATTTAATTACTTTCACAAACATTTCTTAAGCATGTAATGATAAATGATCACCGAAATTAATTTTCTTTCCGTACCGTTCAATTTTAAGTTTAATAACCTCGCGTTTAATAAAAACTTCATACATGATAAATTGTATTACAGAAATCAGTCAACCGTCAGTATTTATATTCATAAAATTCTTGGTTTCATTGATAAGTAGGCAGTTTTATTTGAAGCGAAATACAGCCCCGAGTCCCTTCTAATTCAGGTTCGTGTGTCAATCTAAGAGCTGATTTTTTAATTACCATACAAATTAATAATTACAGTTGTATGGACGGAATAGTTTGACATTTATATTCAAATTTAAATTTATAGATAATTTACTAACGATAGAAAACTGAACTTTATATGTCACAAAATACAGAACTTTACGGCATGTCACGGTTCTAATTTTGCACGTTTCCTAGAAATACTAAACCCGAGCAATTAAGTCTCGTCGAGGTGTTTGGCCACGTGCGTGCGTGAGTAATGCGACGGTAATGATACCGCGACTGCCAAGGGTTGCTGGTGAGAGGCCGCTTCCGCGCCGTATCACGGTTTACTTCGCCATTAGGGGTGCCATCTTGTAATTAATACTCGTTATGTATGTCACGAGATTTTTTAAAATATTTTTAGGCTTATTGTTATTGTATTTACGTTCCTTTGGTACAATTGGAAAATGTGCAGCGATAAAATGGTTCAATATTATTATGGTATATTATTAGCAATCAGATGATTCTAAAGTATTTGTTGTTGTAAATTAATTATTTAGTATAAATTATTGATCATAACAATTGATAAGGGAAATTATTATGAACGTAAGATATAATAGATTGGTATGTACTGTCATCTCTAATAATGTCTACGTTTAAGACACGATTCAATAACAGACACAAACTATAATATAAAAGACTGTGCAGTATCTACTGCAACGAGAATAAGTTCTTAAGAATCTTCCTAAGAACTCGTTCCCGGAATCTGCTTTTAAATTTAAATTAAGATGGAACGTAAACCTTAATCCTGTAGCTAAAAGGCGAAATTCTTTGAGACGATCATATTATTCCTTGAGATAATTTGTATTGTAGGTGTAAAAATGTTGAAGTGGCAACCCTGAGGCGGCGAGGTCGGGTCAAGTGGCGGCCAGACCGGCAGAGGGGAGTCCGCGGTAATTAAAACGAGACTCGGGCACCAGGCCACTTCACAAGTGGGTCAGGTATCAATCGCGGGACCCTGATGGCCTAACAAGCGGTCTTCCTTCTTCTTAGCCATCGATACTTCTTCGCATTCTTTGGCGACCCTGGCTTTGTTTGAGGGCTTTCTGTCTTGGAACACGGGTCTAGTTCCACTCTGTTTCAGGTTGGTTTATAATTTAGATCAAATATATTTTTGAACCAGTATTTTTGATTCCATACAAACAGAAGACTTATAAATATAATTAGCAAATTATAATCAAGCCTACAAAAAGTCCTGGTTAAAATACATCCACGACGCTCCATTACTAATTTCAAACATTTCACAAGACATAACTTCACAGCCATCAGGAGTACTTAACGCAGCCAAAGTCGCGAGAGAAGTCGTTATACAAAAGTAATTTGGCAAGTCAAGTGTAACCCCAGGTACGAGAGCTAATTCTTTTATTTGGGATGGGTAACACGTGCCGCCGCACTCCCGGCTCTAATTAAGAATGGCCTGATGGAACGAAGAGGACAAACCGACCCAGCCGGGCACAAAATGGCCGGTGTCGGACAACGTGACCGACTGTGAATGGCGGGTAGGGATTGTCATTTTTTCCTTGGTATATGGGTTGGCATATGTGTGATGTGATGACTTGAATAAATGCTTGAGGATTTCTGCAGGTTTTTAGTTTTGTTTATAAAACAATTATTTTGTGCTCTTAACAAAGAACTGGTATGCTATAAAGTTATAAGGAATGTTATTTATAATTTATTAAATGGAAATGACAGATAAATTTGAATAAATAAAAACTTCTTTTAAGTTGTTATATATTATAAAACGTAATTAGATGCACCACTTGTTTTTGAAAACATGAATACCTGTCATATTAACTTAAATGTATAGCATTTAAAGTGTTATGTTCAAAGTTTAATAAGCTAATTCTATTTCTAAGCGAACTAAACAAGCAATTTTACACATGAAGCGTGCAATTACTTCACATTGCACACATCTCTAGTCAGTTGCTTCATATTTATAAGAGCAGGTTAGATGACGTCAAACACGACCCGTTCAGAATTAGAATATGTTTACTTGCACGTAATTAATATTCAGCTATTAACATGCAAGTGGTTTTCTGTTGGAGGTAATGAGTCTGCAGTTTCTTTGCTCTATCTCTGAGGTCATTATCAGGCACGTTATATCGTAGTTGAAACACATCGAGCGCTCTAATATGTTGTGGCTAAACAACCACCGTTGACTATACAGTTTAGAATTTATAAATATATATTTTTTTTTATTTTATATGGATTATATTATGATAATAAAGCGGGTTCTGGACTGGAGATCGCGTCTTGGCAAACGTAGCGTGGGACGCCCTCTGGCCAGATGGCGGGACGACTTGCACAAGAAGGCCGGCAGCGACTGGATGTATAAAGCAGCAGTCCGGGCTCTGGGGCGTACCTTGGGAGAGGCCTATGTCCAGCAGTGGACTGCAACGGGCTGATGATGGCAGATAATATAAAAGACGAAATACCATTTTTTTTTTTAATCTTTATTTAAGGAGCTTGGTCGTTATTTCACGACTATGTCGCTCCGTACGTCCACATTTATCCATGCCTACTATTTTTTTATAAAATCAAAATTATTTTTTTAATAAGCCTTTAGCCTCTTCCGATTCTGGAATGGACAAAAAGCTATTTATGCTGCCCACATTAAAGCTCAAAGTATGAGGCCCACTCCGCACACACTCCGACAAAACATGAATTAAGTCATCTCTTACTCCACAGTCAGAGCAGTTTGGGGAGTTTGACGCCTGCATAAGATGCTTAAACATATTTGTCGGAATATGCCCAGAGCGGAGCCTCATTACTGCCACTAGCTCTTGTCTGCTCAAAGCACAATCAGTAATCCTTGGAGATTGTAACGGCTCAGGTTGAATCGTGCGGTACCAAATGCCTTTTTCTTGGGAGCGTTTATCAAAAAACTCATTCCACAGTTGGATACAGTGACGCTTTACTTGTGTTAACAATTCCGTGAAATGTGGTGCAGGATTTAAAAATATACCCTCCGTCGTCGCTTCTTTAGCTAATAAATCTGCTGTGTCATTACCACAAAGACGAATATGAGCAGGAACCCATTGTAGCTTAATCGTCTTAGGTCTCAACGAAATAAGAAATACCATTAGATGCAGTGAGAAATTGCAAAGCTTTATCACAATAAATTTATTGAGTCAACCAACCTCTATTACAAAAAAATACTGAATAAATAACCGACCTCATTGCAAAAGCTGTTGACATCGATTGTTCTAGAACGAAATTATCGATTGAACCGTGAAGGCAGCTAAAGAATCCAATAACTGTTTACTAACGCTCCTAAAAGCACCTTCTAGTCCATTAAACTCAATGGAAAACAAACAAAATGCAAACGCGCATTCAATAACGGACGCATCACATTATTCCCGGTAGGGGGTGGTGGGAGATACACCGAGCGCTACATCCCGCGGGATAAAGTTCAAATTGACTCGAATCGATGCCAATTGCAACTGTTTCAACACAATGCAAGATTTCGCTACGGTGTTTAGTGATGTGGTTGTATCGATGTTTGGAGGTGTGTGTCCGGAATTATTGGCGGGTAAATGAGGTTATCAAATTATTGTTATTGTACATGGTTATAACTTATTATTGTCGATAATTTCTTGATTTTTTTTTACAAATTATAGTAATGAATGTGATAGATTATTAATTGTTATTTAAGTTATCAAAACATTAATCTTCATGAAATTGATATTGTATTTGTAGAAAATCTAAGATTTATTGAACTAAACTTGGAATTGTTAAATAGTTGTAAAGTTTTTGATTTAGTTAACGTTCACTTATTACAGTTGTCGTTGAATTAATATAACAATGTTCTTATTGCTTTATAATATACGATGTTCGACGCAACTTCCAAGAGAATGATCATAATTCAGGATTTTATTGCGAAATTTATAACCGCGAAAATTACAACCAAAGTTTTAAGCCAATTTTGTAGGGCTGACACGAACGCGTAACGGGTAATTTAAAAATCAAAAGTGAGGTATCGATAAAATGACGAATGCACGCGCCCCGCGGTGCGATGCATGGCCGGGATCCCGGTATAGTTTCCTCGTTATTTACGGGTAAAGTTAAAGCTACCCTCCTCCCTTCCCCTGGATATATTGTTTAACGTTCTCGAATTTATACGGGCGAAGCTGAAGCCTAAGAATTGCAATACTCGTAATTTAGCTTTTCGGTGCAGTATTTTTGGGGATGGTATGGCTCATTGAAAACGAATAGAGCCGTGTCTTCTTCTTGTTTTAACTACGAACGTGTTTCGACTTGTCAATTAGGTCACGGTGGAGGTTATGCGATGAGTGGATGTTGTTTATTTAATATTTTCTGAATGTTATCTTAAACTTCACTGTACCACAAGATGATATGGATGACATAAAACTTGATCGTAAAATAGGCATTAAAAGTATTACGTGTGAAATTTCTCAACTACATTTAACGTTTCGATAGATTTTGAGGATATTTCTTATGCTGTTTTCTGTTATGGAAATTACATAACCAAAATGTAGTTCAGGCGATAGCTGATAGTAAAGATTCTCTATATTTTACTTAAATAAGTTACACCAGTTTGTTCTTGTATAGTTGTTATCAAGAAACTCCAGAAGTTTAGAAATCCGAGGAAGGTTTACAAAAGTCGGTAACTGTATTATCTTTTAGTCATATAAAGGGGATTGGTAAACACACAAGTTAAGCATTTCATATGCTTAGTCAGATTTATGTTTAGTATATGTAATAATATATATTCTTGGATGATATTTTGTTTCGGTTAAGCTTGTTGACTTGACAGTTGTCTGGTAACTGGGTTTTAGTACTTGGCATCAAAAATATGCTTTATTGTCAATTTTAATTTTTAGAGGAACAAATAGTTGTTTTGGTCTATGAATGGGAGTGACATCTAGACGTGTTCCACCACAAGGTATTTGTTGCTCCAACCGTTGGAAAATATTTTTCTGGAATAAAAGTCCAATAACAATAAGTAGAATACACCTCTGTGCCATATTTCATCCAAATCCGTTGATCAATTCTGACGTGATTTAGTAACGAACATACAAACTCGCACTTATAATGTATACTAGCTTTTGCCCGCGGCTCCGCCCGCGTTATAAAGTTTTTCAGGCTAAAGTTTTCCGTTATAAAAGTAGTAGTTTCCCGGGAGCCTATGTTCTTCCCAGGGTCTCAAACTGTCTCCATACCAAATTTCATCTTAATACGTTGGATAGTTTTTGAGTTTAACACGTTCAGGCAGACAGATGCAGCGGGGGACTTTTGTTTTATAATATATTTTTGTAGAATTTTTAAGAGGAACAATCCCGTCATATATCATTGTTGCATAACTTTAACCGTTTTCGCAGCGCACGCAACGGAAGCTCTCAAAACTAATAATTTTCCCCGTTTTTGCAACATGTTTCATTACTGCTCCGCTCCTATTGGTCATAGCGTGATGATATATAGCCTATAGCACTCCACGAACAAAGGGCTATCCAACGCAAAAAGAATTTTTCAGTTTGGACCGGTAGTTCCTGAGATTAGCCATTACTGCTCCGCTCCTATTGGGTATAGCGTGATGATATATAGCCTATAACACTCCACAAACAAAGGGCTATCTAACGCAAAAATAATTTTTCAGTTTGGACCGATAGTTCCTGAGATTAGCGCGTTCAAACAAACAAACAAACAAACAAACAAACAAACTCTTCAGCTTTATATAATAGTATAGATTAGTATCGATTTAATTAGGCGTATAATACAGTCATTTACATAGCAGCAGTGTTGTTAAACATGTTTACAATATTAGTTGAGGATCTCCCATTTGATACATAATGCGCCTCCTGCCCACTGTCATAAGTGTATTGAAGTGGTATAAGTAAGATCAGAATACCTTGAGTATTTGATTAGCTTCGTAATACAGTGTCTACATGAATGGGCTGAAACAGTAGTGAAATCCCTGTAATGATTTATTTTTGTTCATCGCGTTTTGTTGTTAATAAATTTATATTCTACGCATTACGAGCAATGGTTATCACTAGAAAGTTCAAGCGTAATTGATTTATTATGGCCGATTTTTTAAAATATGTAAATTGTATCAAAAACGATAACCGACTGTGCCTTGTAAATGTCAGTATACAAAATATTTATAAAATAATCTCTTTGTTAGTTCAAAACAGTCGCTGGCAACCACACCGCCGCGCCACAAAGGCTTAACTTTAAAAAAATATCAATCAAACTGGACAATATTAAATTCCCGTTTTCGACACGCGAAGTTAAAAGTTTTTTACATAGATACATTTTTTTTTGCAGTGTAGCATACTGGATGAATCGAATACGGATGCAACACGCGGCACGCCCGTGTAACTGGGGGTTGGCCAAATTTATCCGATTTATTGGGCTTGGCCGTGATTTTATTGCGTTCATCGATAACTTTTGGTCGCGGCACTATTGTCCGTCGCACCTACGTGTTCCGGATAATTGTTTGGGTGCACATGATATGGTAACTATCGATAAACATAGAAATGTTAATCTTATGTCTTATTAATTTAGATTCGTTAGTTGTGTTGATATTAAAAGGCTTTAATGTTTCGAGATTAGTTTAAAGTAATTACGGTAACTGCTAAACCGATGGGTATTAATTTTGGCGCCAAAATAGACCATATCCCATTTTATTTTATAAGGTACTTATTAGCATGGACAAATTTATATATAGGGGAAGCTTATTCAAGCATGCGGAGCCGCGAGCTTCAACTAGTTCATAACTGTTTTTTACGTAATATTTCAAAAACTTTACACAATCTGGAGCGGTATGTTTACCTGTCCAATACAATTAAAGCTAGGTTAAATAATAAACATATTTTTTCATTCATATTAATTACACTGAAACTTTAAACATTTATATAATTATCCATGTTTAATTAATTAAACTATGTATGACTGAGGCATAACGACCCTTAATGTATTAAATGTAAGTCAACAACAGTATTTCTTGAATAATTGTTTATTCTAAACGGTTGACATATTACGGAATTTCATTTTCAGGGCTAATGGATTGCGATGGAGCGGAAAATATCTAGACTTTTTTTATAAAACTTTATTGTCAAGTTAAGTTAAGCTTCAAGACGTCGATTTCAATGTAAATGAAATTAATGATCTGACTATGAATATTCTGTTTTTTATGGAAGGGCATTACACTCTTTAATCATAATTTTGTTATACATATTATGGGAGTCTTATATCTTAGGTGTTTGGTGCCTTGAAAGAAACACTAAGAACTAACTAAGGATTGGCAGTTGATTAGATATCCAGAATCCCTTCATTGATTTAACGATTTTTACCATACAACATTTTTTTAGTATCTTACAGATCCAAAATCCGTTTGTTAAGAATCAGTAGCACAACCTATGCACAATTTTTTTTAGATACGCTATATTTTATCCTAAAACATTAAAATTTCGTCAAACTGATTACCTTTTGTATTTATAAATATACGGCGTATGTCAATCGCTCACTGATAACTACTACTACAGCCGGCCGTTCCAAGCACACCCTTCCCCTCCCCGCGGCCCCGCACACGTCCCGCTCGCTCACTGCGGCGGCGCGGGCGTGATCTATCAATTCCGCGTGAGTTTTAATTGTTTTTATTATTTTTATGTGATTTTTTATACCAAAATCTAGGTGTTAGGTGTTTCAGCTTTATGGTATACAAAAAAAATTTTGTTTAATTGATATTTATAACACCTATTGGGATTAATTGCAATTTCAAGAGCCGTTCGGCATCCCCATATTATTATCAACATTACGTCTATTCCAACTTTTAACATATTGTTATAAGACCTTTGATTATATTGTTCGCGTAAACACCTCAATTTTTATAAGTGCTAGCCTTTGTACCTTTTCACTCGATATTAAAGGGAAATTTTCGCGGCGTAGTTGAAATTTTACGTCATCTTAAATCCCATCGAGGCATCGGTGTTCGCGGCTGCGGATTTATGAACGCATTTTCCTTATTGAAACATGCGCGGAATCTGCTTAGCATCGTATACTATTTTGATAGAAAGTGTGATATTTATGTGAGATGTAGTTCACGGTTACGAATTGGAGATGATAAGCGTGTTTCGTGGAATTAGTTTGTACCTGCGTGCGTTTTGTTTAGAATTTTTCTGTCTAAATAGCTTATAGGGGCGAAGGATCCATATCACCCGATTTTTTGCTTCTCTTTATGTTACTTATTATTGTTAAAACTATTTGCAGGACGCATTCATGCATATTAGTATATCGACGGTGGAAAGGCTAATTGACTTAAACGCCATTTTGTTAAGTTTCATACATATTTAAAATCAGCACATTTTTCTATGAGTTTTTTTTAAGGTGGTTAACATTTTTCGGAAAGAAATGTCGCTTAAATCAATTAATAATAATAATAAATTAATTTATTACCTTTCAATTAATAAATAATACAACAAATTAAGCAAACATAATATTAGTGATTAGTTAATTAATTAGCTTTTCAAATGTCATATGTTGTGTCGGGTTCGCTTTCGGAAAATTTCACCTTTCGCCACTGATAGGTAAGTTATTTACGACCCTATAATAATGTAAATAACATTGAAATCTGGTTACAGTGACATATGTATAAGCGCTGTCGCAAATATAAATACGCCACCATAACCGGCTTACGAAGTAAGTTAAATTACTAAATTGTTCGTATCTAACTTATATAAGCAAAACTTAAACAAGTATCCGCCTTATACGTCTTTGTCCCTCCTTTCGCAAATATTCTATAATGGATGTAAATATAAATATTGTTTCTATTTCTGTAAGATTCTAAGTCGTATTAAAGAATATAAGAATTTCTTTACATTGCTGCTTTTTACATGTGATTCAAATTTAAGCACTGCGAAATACTACAAACCATTCAAAAACAATTTCCATACAAATACTAAAGTCAACAACTACACTTAAACATATCCAGAAACCCTTACCAAACTCGAAACTTTACACTAAATCGAATTGATATTGCCGTTCGATTGCAAAGTACATAAGAGAGCGTTACAGCGCCGTGAGCACATATCCGGCAGTGTATACTTCACAAGTCGTTCGGTAGCTGCGCGTCCCGCGGTGCCAGTTTACAGGGACGGTTGCAGCATTTTCTCTTTGTATTTCTCAAGAGATTTCTACATTATGCACACCGCTGACTCCTACAGTTTGGCGTGCTATACAAACACGCTTTCACCAAGTTCCCTGAAGTTAACTTTTGGATGTTAACGCTTGCGATAGTTTAAGACCATCGTAACGTGAATTTATAGCTACGCAAATGGCACTTATATTTAAACAGGCATTCAATTTGTATTTTCGTACAAGTTATGTCTGGCGTTATCATTATTTTTGCGACTACGATACCGTATCGAAGATCTTACTCGTATATTAGTATGCATATCTGAAGAGTTTATTGGATTGAACGCGCTAAATTCAGGAACTATTAAACCGATTTAGATTTTTTTATATATTAGGAGGCTACATTACTCCTGAGTGGTATACTTATCCCGGGAAAATAAATACTATGCTGGATTTTTATCTCGGTATTTTTTTTATATTGTTCCATCTGTTAGCTGTAATTATACTTGGATTATACTATTGTAATAATATGTAGTGTGGGTTAATATTTCGGAATATCTTAGATAAAAGTTACTTTTTTCCTTCTCCTTCAACATATCTAATCTTTGTCAAAATTTCGCCAATATTTCTATGCACGAACTTGTTTTCAGATATAGTGGTGGACACGAGATTTGCATCTTTTCATCGGAGTGTCAGCCTAAACCCACTAGTGACATGGTTTGCCACAGTGGAGCCATATATCAAAATTTAGGGCGTTAAGGCCAGTGCGTACTTTTGGGCGCCCGCTTAAGTTTAACGTAGGTATAGTCTAAGAAGGGCCCCTAAAACGCAGGGGCCCCTGTTGACGATGAGCCAGTACTCAACCAAATAAAATTAAAATAGGCGTTATAATAAAAATATTTATTCACATAAGAGAAAAACTCTAAAGTGACACGTAAGTACATAAAAACATTATATTGAAGGATTGGAATTCAAATAATTAAAAAAGAAATCCAAATTCACCAAAAAGTATTTGCGTCGCCAACAGCCCCGTAGTCTGAGCGGAACATTTCAAACACCTAATAGGGAGATATTAATATTTTTCTACTATAATTACCTCATCCTGTCAAACGCATTTGAGGTTGAGCGCTATGTTACATTGTTTAACCCGACTAGGTCAAAGTCCTCCCGTGGGACGTAATTTCCGCGTAAAATTTTATAAAAGCATTTTTAGAGTCCGTTCCAGTCCAGTAACATTTTCCTTTCGAGTTCTCGTTGTTGTTATTTTATTCAGGCTGAGGCTTTTTGCATATTCTAGTTGCACTGAAGTGATACGGATTTAATCCTAGATGCAGTTGATACAGTTTTGGTTTAAAAAATATATATTTGCCATGGCAAAGTGACCCCACAGCACCTGATAGTAAGTGAATTTGGGTCTAATAGAATGTCGACTGACGAGAGATAATTTACCCTTCTACAGTCGACACAATTATGCCGGCCTATTAGAACCGGACATGCACACACTGATCCCGGAACACACTTACGTGGGCCACTATAGCGGATTAAACACATTGTATACGGTGGTAGATACCCGTGTGGATATAAAATATATCCTACCACCAGTATTTAGATCGACAAGTCAATAGCTAACCCTTTTGGTTGCGCCCACTGATGTCTATAAATGGAAACCTTGTGTATATAGTTTTTTCTAAAAGTTGTGTCCAAGTAGGTGATGATAAATTGCTCTAAGTGTAAGAATTTGATACAACTAAGTACTCTGCTGGACACTTCGCACAATGCTCAAATAACAGTATATAAATCACAGCCGGTTTTAGTTCTCCAGTTTCTAGACCTCGGTCCAAATATTCCCCGATTCGCGCGACGCCGCGTGCCAACAATGCGTCTCGGCGATCACAATTTTGCTATTGTAAGCTTTTCAAACACTTTTGTTGGTGAATCAAATTAATGGTTCTATGTGCCGGCGAACGGGGTGACGGGGACGTGGGAGGGGGGGTGCTTTCGTTGTGATTCTGAATAGTTTATAAATAACTTTGGCCCTTTGTAATATTTTGTTTGCATTTATAGCACGGCAGAAATTACAGCTTTCGTAGAAGATTTTAATTAGTGGGTAGTTTTATTGTAATAAGAGGATTTGCTCGTAATTGCGTGCTAGACGTTCCAGTGCGTTTGGATGGAGGTTCCTAGAATTCATTTAGAGATTTTGATATTAAGTGAATAAAACATAGTACTCATACAAAACTGAAACAAAAAATGAATCTATGAATGGTATACTATCAGGCCTTTTCATAGGTAATTCACTACACCAGTTCTTCCCAATTATAATGAAATCTTTTTCATGCATCTGACGGAAAACATATAGGTGTTAAAGCAGTATGATGGTCCTCCTCGATGCTACCATCGACGGCGACTCTTACTGTATTTTTAGATGAGATAGAATGTAGCTGGAGGATCCGATTTTTTCCTTAAAGATGATACAATTGTCCTATGAGATTAGTAGTTGTAGGAGATCTTAGAGCAAATTTTGGGATGTATGCCCTTTTAATCAAGTTTAACGCATTAAAACATTTTAGTGTACATCTAGGACAGTATGAAATTAATGTTATTCTATCTAATAATAATAATAATAATATCAGCCCGGTATTATATACTTGCCTACTGCTGAACACGGGCCTCCTCTACTACTGAGAGGGATTAGGCCTTAGTCCACCACGCTGGCCTAGTGCGGGTTGGTAGACTTCACACACCTTCGAAATTCCTATAGAGCACTTCTTAGATGTGCAGGTTTCCTCACGATGTTTTCTTTCACCGTTAAAGCGAACGATAAATTCACAAAGAATACACACATGATTTTAGAAAAGTCAGAGGTGTGTGCCCATGGGATTTGAACCTGCGGACATTCGTCTTGGCAGTCTGTTCCACACCCAACTAGGCTATCGCCGCTTTTATTCTATCTAACTCTTTCATTTATACTATAAAAAATTGGCTACAGTTTCCAATTATAATGAAGTCTTTTTGCAGCATCTCGCACCTGCAGGTCGCGGATAGACCGGGCCGTTGTTCCAGTCGGCGAGTTTTAATTAATCCCAACTTACTCGATAGTTTTTAATCCAGATCGTTTCCAGAACTTCTCGCCGTTTACTAGTTTTTTCAAAGTTCACAGTTGCATTTGTAGTTGAAGATTAAGCTTGTTCCCGTTGTTTATGTTTACTTATTTGTCTTTGGCAGTTTGCGGTTTGGAAATTTGTTCGACCGATTTACAAGGTTTAAGTTTGTTCCGTTTTGTTTCCTTTATTTTGTTATATTAACGGATTAAAATCTTTGTTATTACTAGAGTTCGTTGGTGTTGACAAGCTGGATTTATGGTGGGGGTGTTTTTTTTGTACTGGTAGTATCTTTGGAGCTGGTAATATCGCCTTATTGGACTGCGTTTTGGACTACAAAAGGACTTAGCTATATTTGAATATCAAGGTATTAATGAAGAAGGATTCCGCCTAATTTCTATAGTTACTGTAAAATGAGACCAGTAAAATACAGACACGAAGATATAATCTTGGTAACAGTATCGTAAAATGTTCTCGATATTTCCTTATTATTTATTGGTCAAGAAAACATACAGGCATATAAATATATCATAAAACAATTTAGGTAATACGTTTTCGTCATATCCAAATAGATTATATGTTCAAATAAAATTATCCAAATAAATAAAGCATGATAAAATAAAATATGGAAGAAAGAAAAAAATATCAGTAATCCAGAAAAAAAACATCGTTACGTCCTTTTGACGGTATAGATTACCACTTCAGGGATGCGGTGCCCGATCCAGACCATACAGCGGAATCCTGAGGAGTCCCGAAGGTGGCATTCCCGCCGCATACCGCGATAAATCCGACGAAACAAAGAAAATGGGGCGGACTTCGGCCGATATATCATTTGAAGTGATATTTGGGAGTGTTTGGAGGACGTCGGAGCGGCCCGAAGTGTGGGGGGAATTATCACTTCGCAATGTGTTTGTCGAAGACTCGCTGTTTGTTGTGTTTGCCAATTTGGAATGTATTTTGATATTGTCAAATATTTTTCTCGGTGAGTGACGGATTTTGGAAGCATTCTTATTCGGCGTGTTTCTTGCTCGTCGTTACAGTGTGTACTAGATCCTAGTGACGGATTTGGGATAGTGTCTTAGGATCTAAATAATCAGTTTATGACCCGTCGTATTTTTTAGACTTCACCTAACTCTTGAAATTAGTAAAAATCTGCTTATTACCGTTTATATTCTACAGCATCGAATCACAAACGAGTAAGTATCTGATCTTAGTTATTTTCTACCGGCAACAGCAAGTTCTCACGCCAAGTTTGTTTTCTCTGACATAAATACCGCTTGAGTCGGCCCATTCATGTAGATAAAACAATTCTGCTATAGACATATATTCTAAAACCGAAGTAAATATACTAATTACTAATAAATATTAAAATATAATCAAAAAGCACTTCACATATTTGAATTAGGAACAAGAGCATCAAACATTTGATTCATTTTCCATTTCACTAAATGCATCTAAAATTAACGTAATTTGGTTTAATGCCAAAAGCCAATTAAGTTATTTTATCTCATACCAGTCTAATTAATAAACAAACTACCGTGTTGAATTAAACCAAAGTTATAAACCGAATCCTGTTAAACACAGACCTCGGTATATTTCCAATATAGATTTTATTCGCTGCAACGTTACTTTTTCATTGGTTTTTATTATTTTAACCTACATGCCGCGTTCTATTTCGCCGTTTCGCATTAGAGCGTACGCCTCTGCTATAGAACGAGTTTTTGCGCAAGGCAAAGTTGCTAACTTCGGTAATAATGGTGAAATGATTTTTCGCGGCTTACGCCTTTGCATACTGTTTAATATGAGGAACCTCACACCTTATAGCCTAAACGGTAGGCGAAGGTCATTTGATATCAATTTTAGGGTGTACTTTATTTTTCTCAATAACACGTATTGTAGTTTTGTTTAAAAAATGGTTATGTGATTATGAGTTTTTATTAATTAATATTTTTTTTTTATACTAATACCAGCCCGTCTTGTATACTATCCAACTGATGGGCACGAGCCTCCTGTACTGAGAGGGATTAGACCTCACTCCACCACTCTGGTCAAGTGCGATTGGTATATTAAAAAATACGACACACTAGTTACCATGTCAATTTTTTTATATTTCATTTATTGCGAAAATCCGCATCCGCAAAACATAAAGCAACCGAAGACATTGTCAATACCCAAGCTAGCAAAGCGGTAAGCGCTGCTTGTTGACTACTTGTGAATATGCCGTGTCAGACAGTCTATAGGGAGCTTAACAATGGAATCTAGACGGAGCACTAGTTAAATCCGTCCAATAACAGTTAGTTAATTGGCGCAATGTGGTAGAGCGTACTGGCGAATAGCTTGAATATATCTCGGTAATGCAAATTACTAGTATTATTGGTATTTTATTTGTCTTTTGTTAATTAATTACATTATTAATCTTGATTTATTTTTGTTCGATATTTAAAAAGTAAGCTAACTTAAACAATAAATAAAATAACTTATTAGTCATGTAGGCGAACATAGTTGCACTTGGCAGGTAATAACAATAATTATATATAAAAAAAATTATAACAAGATATTCACAGACATTGTTAGAAGTAAAATTAAAAAGCAAAGTATAATGCAACTAAAAAGTCAGCTCGGGCTGGGAGGTAAGCGTTATATAAAAGTTGATGGTATTAAGTATTCAATAAGGTTTGGCTCTTAAGCCTGGTTAAGACCAATAATTATTAGCAATTATCGTAGGCAGTTATTGTTAGATAATATCGTGTATTTTTTATGTTCATTTTTTAATTATAGAGAAAAGATTTTGTTATTTGAATTTTAAATTGATAAAATTTGTTAATGTAAAAAGCTTTGGTATTTTTATTTGTATATTTTATAACACTTACTTACATATTATAACAGTAATATGTTTAGCATACTAAATTTGCCAGACAGATAAGAATATTTAGTTTAAGGCGTTATTTTTTGGTAATGATAACTTTTAAATTCACTATCTGGCTATCACAAGGTCCTATGTTAATTTTATATATGGTGCAAAAACATGATTTTAAATTTTCATTTTAGTAAAATAGAAAAGACAATTATTCATGTTTCCACCTTTATCTTTTGGAATTATTGGACAATTTCACTGTATAAAAACATAGAATGAAGTTCAATTTTACATGAAATATAACGTAGAACCTTGTAATAGTGAGCCAGCGGTATTTTTTTTATTCGGCCACGGCAAAATGATCCCATTGCACCTGATGGTAAGTGGGGTCCAATAAAATATCGACTAACGGGAGATGATTACCCCTCGGCAGTCGACACATTCATGCCGCTTATATACACAGGCTGATCCCGGAACGCGACACTTACGTGTGCCACTATGGCGGGTTTTAACACATTGTGTATGGTGGTCGCTATTCGAGTGGATATAAAATAAATTCTACCACTGGCGGAGCTATAGTTTGTATACTATCTAAAAATATAAAACTACAATAAATTTGAACGGAGTAAAACTCCAAATCCATTTTTGATTGGCGGAGCTGTAGATTTTTTGTATTCGAAATAAATATAGCAAACTAAACGAGTTGTTTCAAATGAAGTCGGCTTTGGGCCGTAATTAATTTTTTCAATTCGGTGCTTTTCTATTATATCAAAATTGTAAAGTCGAAAGATCGTTGCTTTAATATTATATTACTTTTTTAATATTTAATAAAATATGCTTCGAGATTTAGTTATTTAACTTAGTAATTAGTCGCCTTACTGATCTATGTAGATGTCTATTGACTTGTGAAAGATTCGGGGTAGGATTCTCAGGGCGGTTAAATAATCATTATTTTTCGTTGCGACAAAATACAGGTAAGTTATTTTTTTGTCTCTCCAAATGATTCGACAGACGGACTTTTACTATCGAAAATAAGTTATAACGCAATATCACATTTTGTGGTCCTAGTATGGGAGTTAAATGTGGAGAGGGAGGGGTACTCTATTTGATACGTCTGTCCTTTAATACAGGTATGTTACCTGGGATTGGAATTTGCTGGTATAGCAATTGGCAGAGATTCGCTTTTTTAATACGTGTTGTGTAATAAGAGAAGGTTCAGTTGACAACTAATTTATATTAAATTATTCTAATCTAAATACTACAACAAAGTGGACTCTAATGCAGAATGTAGTTTGGCGAGCTGTAGATGCATTTTTTTAATACTGGTCTGCTCTTTTTGTTTACGAGGCGTAATGAATATAGAAATTCGGTTTTGTATGGAGAAGTGGCGTGTCGTGTGCCGCTTCGTTACAGGTTTATGGGGAAATATGGGTGTAAAACCTCTGCCTAGATTATTCCTATGGTACTTATGTACTTTATTAAAATTATATTTACGTTATTAAAAAAAGACAAGCGTGCACACCACCATAATATTATGCCTGGTGATATCGTGTAGTTTGCGCATGACCCGCGCGCAATGAGAATGTTATAGAACCATGTCATAATAAATTATAATATATGACATTTATGATTTACACTTAATTTACTTCGTAAATCTATGAATTTATACATGCATTAAATTTTCTTGTTGATTTTAATTATTATTATTTTGTAAAATTAAAATGATGTGGTGCTATCTTTTGTATTACGCAAATATAGTTACAAAAAATCCATAAAATCTTTAATAATTATTTAATATGTATCTCTCGAGCATCGGCATGAGTTTGCCGACGCTACCGAGCGGTGTCAGTTCCGCAAGGTCGCATCCCATTCATTCAGTTCATAATAGTCTGTCCTTACCATACCACATACGTAAACTATACCTCTATCGTATTCATTAACGGAGAAAGAAAACATCGTGAGGAAACCTGCATACCTGAGTTCTCTATAGGGATTTCGAGGGTGTGTGAAGTCTACCAATCCGCACTAGACCAGCGTGGTGGATTAAGGCTTAATCCCTTTCAGTAGTAGAGGAGAGTAGTAGTTATAATATTATTATTATAGTTCATGTGACGGACAAACTAATTTAAATATTCTAACGATCTATTCTATTTCTAAGTTTCGATAGATATCGCTATTGCACCGAGGGATAAGTTCACAGACATTAATATCAACTTATTTTTATGGTTCACTTATATGTTTGAGTATTTATCGACTCGGTCATATCTGAAAGTGTTTTTTTGCCTTTAAGTATGTAGTTACTAGGTACATAATTGCTAAGCATTGAATTTACGTCATTTATAGTTTTGTGTTACTATAATTTACAGGAATTATGACGGTACCTTTATTGAAAATGCTTTACGTAGGTATAATAGATAGCAGAAGCTTATTATGTCATAGAATATTTACAACTATCACTTTGAAAACAAATTAGTATAATATATCACATAACACCACAAAGGAAAAATTATATTTCATTAAACTACCCCGTTCGGTAATCAAACCTAGACCACTGGTTGGGTAGGGAGCTCTTGGCGAGTCTAGATCAACATTTTACTATCTTAAGTACCTTCCGTACTTCATTGATATTCCTTGCAAACTTGTTTACCGTTCACTTGTCAACTCCATCGACTTTCATGAATTTCAAAAGTTTTTATATTAAATTTATTCTGGAATATTAAGTGATTCTTACCTTGTATTCATTGGATGGGGTAGAAAGCTGAAGTAAATATATTTAATTTTTTAAAGACACAAGAAGCTATCTCGAGTCTAGACAAAGTTACTTATATATGTATGTACAGTTCTAGGTTGTGTGATGCTGTTTTTATATTTCAAAGAAGGATGAAATATAGCCTTAATGATATTCAGAAATAAAGGTTACTTTTAATTCTCTACAGCTAAACCGCATGTGAAGTTAACTAATTGTAAAATGCCGTTTATAAAACGTATTTAAACTCATGCCATTTTCCCCAAGAAGTAGGCAAAAGCGCAACCAGTGTACCCAAGATTCGTTAAGTCTATATAATGACATGACAGTGAGGAATGAGGGAATCTAAGTAACTCTCATGTGTTTTGTTTTTATATCCCAATTTAATAATCTAACCTGGGAATCGAACTTGTAACGGTTTGCAGTCTAAATACACTTCTAGTCCAAAAGAACTATATTTACAATACCTACCCCAACGCACTATCATGTCTGTTATGTAATAACCTCGCAACAAAAGAAAAGCAAAATAGCATTTAAATATCGAAATTCTGTGCCGTCATAAATTATTTTTCTGGCGGGGTGTCTACACGTGCGCTTGTTTTTTCACAATACACGTGTACACGGCTTAACGGGCTTGATATAATGTCATATAAAACTCTTTACGCGGACCTTATACTTAATTTTGTTTATTTTTCTTGTTAAGGTGGATTTGAGTTATATATGATATTAAGCTTGTATTAGTGGATTTTTTGTGGATTTTGGGGTATTTTTATTCCTCAGTTTATGGGGTAAAGGTATGTTTATAATGGTTTTGTGTACGAAATATCCTATTGTATAATATTCGTATGTTTTGTAGTCTTCACAATGGGAGAAGCTCGATGAATGTTTGTGTTTTTCGTAATTAATTTTAGCATCTACCCCATTCCTCGATGATTCGCGTAACCCTTACCATCACGGTCCCCCAGAGCGCGGAATTGTCTCAATTAATACCTAATTAATTATCATACTCGACGTTAATTTTCTTCGCTCTTTGAAATTTATTACGGGGCAAAATTTCATATTTCATAATCTTAGGTGTACAATAAAATTTTCCTTTTATTATTACAACGTTGAGTTAAAAATTATGGTTGTTTTAATGAGTCGTTGATTAGCGGGCCGCGTCGCCTTTTTTGCTTTGATAAAATGTAAGGAGTTGCTCTAATTAATGGTCTCCGGGTGTATTCACCCCTTTGTTGTGGAGGCGTGACGTCAGCAGGGCCGTCTGCTCATCCCGTAGCGTTTATTGTATACGTGTCATCAGGCTGCGGCCCTGGTTGGGTTGTAAGGATGGAACCCGATAAACCTGTACATATTATTCTGTAATTTTACGCTTTATAATAACTTGACGTTTATTTACCCCATAAGAGATAGTGCAAGTAAGCGGAGGTCATTATCAAGGCCGCGTAGTATAAACGTTTTGATGTGTACAATATCGTCAGTAAATTTTTAATCGTAATTTGTAAAATTTCATGATGATATTCTTTGAATACTATATATATTGTCTAGTATACATTGAATAGTGGATGGATAAATTTGATTTCATTTTTGAAACTGCTTGGAGAGTACGTTATTATGATTATGGGAACTTAATAATAAAATATAGGATATTATACGGCGATTTTTAATATCGTTGAAAATAAAATCCAAGTTAAATATGCGCGCACACCACGGAATTTAAATGAATTTAAAATACAAAATATTATATTTACCCAACTATCGCAGGCGAAATATCTTAAAGATGTTTGTTAAGCCAGCAATTTCGTCAGGTATTATACAAGATTATGCCGGCAAAGAACATTTTATTGAGGGTACTTAGTTAGTTTTATGTCAGGGACAGCGTTGTTCAGACCCTATTTACGGCAAGGTTTGGCTCTTTAGAACTACGATGAACTAGATAACAGACATGACGATTTATGTCTTCCATTGAGTTCTTTTACTACCCGTAACATACATACACATTGACGCTCTTATACCATAGGGGTAAGCAGAGACTTGAGTACAACATTGACATCGATATACCTCTTTCGTCTCTTCTCTATATTATTATCGCACTGTATTGTCGAACCATTACAAACAGATTAAAACTGTAGAAATGGCTCTGTTTGAGAACAAAGTTGGAGTAATGCTTGAGAGATTAAAGTGTCTGGAAACAAAAGATTAGACGATTACAAAGTAAAGTATCAGTTTGGTCTCCGTTCCCGCTTTGTTACAACACATAACTTCAATTTAAGTTAGAAACAAACAATAGTAAGTGCAATGGACTTAATTGTTGGTATCAATCTTGAGACTCCTAGATTCTTTTAAAAGTATAGGATAGAAAGAAGTTATAAAACCAATTTAATCCTTATGAAGTGCGATATAGCGTAATATAGCATTGGTAGTTAACTAAGACACTATAAAACTAAAACACTAACACTAAAAGGACTGACTGAAGGAAATAATTGCTTTAAAATCTGTTTAATTTTCCTTATTAGAATTTGCTCGCGGCTTCACCCTTTTCACAGTTACTGTGCGGAATAAAATTAACTATACTCAGTGTTTTCTTTCTTTCTACACCAATTCATAAATAATGATTTATTATAGAATATAACAACGTTACAATTACAGCTATACATATTTTAGGTTGCTTACGATATTTTAGTGCAAATACCCCAATTCCACATTTTTACCCCATTCGCCACATGCGGCGGCCGTACATTGAAAAGTTCTCCAGCTATAAGACGCTCGCATTTCAAGAGGTACCCGAGCGCATAAACAGCTCCAATACTATCTAAACTTCGATATGGCAGCCAATAAAATCCTCCCTAGTCTATAAACCGTAAGGCACAAAGTTTCGAAGATGCAGACTGGACGGAAAGCCGCAAACGATCCCATCGGTTTGCAAAACTTGCTCTACGGGCTTGAGACTTGGCCTCTATGAGCGGCGCTTGTGATACGAAAAGCAATTGAAATTAAGTCTTAGTTGATATATTTTGGAGGTGCTATTTCTTTGACATGTTGTATTATTACATTTTTTTTCGATTTATAATACTTTTCTCTTACGTTAATTAGAACATTGATCTATGGTAACGTAATGCGACTGTGAATCATAAGATTGTGGGTACGAATTCCCAATTTGGGTAATTAAATAAAATTACAGAATATTTGAAAAACGAATGGACATGTTAGGTTCGACTGTGATAGGGGATCACATCATGGGATGGAACACTCTTGGCGAAGCGTAGGTTACTCTCTGGGTACACCTCTGCATACCCCTTCGGGGATAAATGCGCGATAATGTGTGTGTGTATTCTTTCAGGCCCCCGTCAACTGGGCTGAACTAATTGCACCTTTACCGACATTTTATGCATAAACGGCATGATCTAATACTAGTGGTCGCTCATCAGATACTAGTATCTTGTGATAACATGACATGACATGACCTTGTGATAACATGACAACAGTACTTACCGTTGTTTATAACATTTTGATAGGTGACAAATATATAGAGCCTTGGAATTCGCCATAATGAATACCTATAGTGTATAAAAGGCCGTTATGGATGAGTAGAGTTTGGCAAACGTCGGGCATTTCGTATTCCAGTCCACTGGTCGCATTATTTTATATCGATATTAAAATCGTATATGCGTTTTATGCCAGTGACAATATTAAGTAGTAACCGGGTTTATAAAGTTAAAAAGAAATTATGAATAATGATTAATACCTTTTTGAGTGTTTTTCGCTTTTATGTTTATGAACAGATTTGATTTCAGACAATGTTTACGAATTATAGTTTCTGCCTGTGATTTATGCACATGTTAGTAAAATCTACCCGCGACTTAAAAATATATTGTTTCTTCAGCCTAATCTGTGAAATGACTGACCCAATTTTGATGAAACTTTTTTAGACATGTTGAAGGGGTCGGCAGAGGAGCAAACCGGGCACGCACTTTTCGCCATGTGTGTTCTTTCCCCCGTATGTGATTGATGGTACCTTTCGCCATATCGGGCACATATTTAAGACTTTGAGCTGATACTGAGCAGAAAAATCCATATCGCTTTGCCCGATTCGGCATTTCAAAAAATCAAAGCGATGTTCGTACAGCGCATATATTCCAAATAGTATCTAAATTAGCATTTTAAAGTCAAATCCCGGTACATAGTTATTTAATTTTAGAACATTCAGAAATTACAATCGTACTCTCATTGGACCGTCAGGCTTGGCTAGAAGTTGCCAGACGCTTTGCTCCTTCGAAGGATTACAATTTGTTTGGAATAGTATTTACTTTATCACTTTTGATTAGTTTCTCGTGTAACTTCGGCGCGCAACACTCTGATTTGATTCGCATAAACATAAAGTCCAAGTATTATTCTTAAAAGAGTAGGCAGAGGCATAAACAAGCTTTGTCAACAGTATATTTGTTGAATATTGTGTCAATAGCATGCTATACATTCTTGCTGCCTCACGTAAGTTCTACAAACGTATTCATAGATGCGATTAAGTTTTGCTCTGAAATGCGATATCAGGTGAGACGCAGTCAAATTAAAGTAAGCCTCTCAAGTTCATGGCTATATAATATACAGATATCAATGTATCAAGCGATATCTTAAGTCACTGCATATGAGCGATTTTGACAGTTCAATATTGTATCGTTTATGTGTTATTTGTTATGTTTATTAAACAATGCCGACTCAGCTGAGGATAAGCTTTTAAATGTGAACTTAATCTTAGTCTATTAAATACTTCAATACATTAAACGTCTACTACAAATCGTAGGTACTCAAAGTTGAGATTCAGTTATTAAAACAGACCTAAATCTTTTATAACGAAACATTTTTTTCAATTTAGCTATATTCTTAATGAATTAATTATAAATGGCCAATGCCATACTAAACTTTCGTAAGCCATGATATCAATAATATTGTTTAATTTCAATCATATTTATTTTTGATTTTTATAATTCATTCATACTTAGATTGATTGAGTTCTTTCGTCATATCGTCCGCAAATCCGATGATAATCTTCAAAAACTAATAATCACCGGGAAAATTAATTAACAAGAGACCGAGAGGCAAACCTGATGCCCTGGACTGATCCGATCCACACCACACTCAACATTTATTTATTTATTTATTTATACATATATTATAACACCATAACAGTTAATACTAATGCGATGTTATACCTACAGATTTAATCTTAACAATTGATTTCAATACATCTGTGAGCCATTTCTGTGAATTCTGACAGGTTACATATAAATATATCCAAGCTCTGGGATATAGTATTAAATAAATCGACATAAATCGCTGCAGCTGTTCATGTCGAAAGCCGTAGTCGGCACAACATTGTGGTTGAAAAGTTAATTTCTTCTCGACTCACGACCCCAGCATTGGAGTCGCAGGAGAAGGGAGGTTATTCATTGTTCATTTATCTTATATTTCGATCAACTTATTGGTGTTTAATTTAATTTTAATTAGTTCAAAGTTTAATTGTTCGTAATTCGAATTCCTCGAATTCATTTTAAAATATTCCATAGCATGATTGTAAAAAAATATTTACTGCAGACGTTAGGTCTGTGGTATGCTAGAGTTCGTTTTGGTTCTAGCTCCTTGCCTTGTCACCACAGAGTAAGTTGGTAGTAGAATATTTGTATATGCAAGCATAACAACACACACGATCGCACACAAAGTATAAAATTCGACATAATAGCCAACGTAAGAGTTTCGTGTTCCGTGATCAGCCTAGCCTACCTACCCTTTCAAACTCCTCTTGTTAATAATAAAAATAATAATAATATCAGCCCTGTATTATACACTTGCCCACTGCTGAGCACGGGCCTCTACTACTGAGAGGGATTAGGCCTTAGTCCACCACGCTGGCCTAGTGCGGGTTGGTTGGGTTGGTTGGTTGCCTCTTGTTAGGCAACCTTTAATCTGGACCCCACTATCTTTACAATTATATGCAGTGAGGTCACTTTACCATGCCAAAATAAAAAGGCAATAAGAGTTAAAATTTAAAGGACATTCCAGCCAGTAATTAATGACATCTCTGACAATTAATGTCTGATGTCGCAAGGTAATGAGACGATTTCAAATGACGCCTAATTTTCGAATACAACATAAATCAGTTGCTAGTAATATAAAATATATCAATTTAAATTAGCTAGTTTAGCGAATTTAATGTGTTTAATACATTATTCAGGTACACTGGCTCGATGGCGTGGTTGTTTTATGTAGGACTGTGGAGGTGAGGTCTCGGGTTCGATCGTATGCAAAGAAATATTGGGCTTTTCTACTCAGTGGTGCTACAGGTGATAGGTTTCTCATATATGAGAGTCCGCCTTGGTAGGTACAACCGCAATGTCTATTTCTACCGCTAAGCAGCAGTGATTATTCACTGTTATACTATAAGTACAGGACATAATAAGTCTGAACATCTCATGTCTCAGGACGGCGAGCGCAGTGGAATATAAAACAATATTTTGTAATTCAAGGTGTTGGATAGTGTTTCTGCTGTTTATGGGCAGGCGTATCGCTTATCATCAGGTGAACGGCAAGCTCGTCTTTTCATTCAAAGCAATAAAAAAAAGGTATCAGCTCGTAGTCAGGAATTTGTGTCCAATACGGCGATAGGCGAAAAGTGGCTGCAACAGTTGCGTCTTTGCCAACCCTACGGTGATAGAAGGCGTGAGTGTTATTTGTTTTCAGGTACAAAATTTCAATGGAAAGGTATTTTGTGGCGTTTGAAATATAAAACCGAAGTCAAAGGTTGTTGACTAGCAGTTTGACTAGACGAACATTTCGTGTTAAATTATACATAAACATATTTTGAATTTATTTGTTTACAAAGTCAATATAAAATGCTTAACAAATACTTATAATTGTAAAGTTATTCATAAAAAGGGGTGACCCCTGTTTTATTTTTTTTTAGGTAATATATATAATATCAGCAGTTTATTTCATACTGACCACTGCTGAGCCCTTGATCGCGAGGTCCGTGCCTTCTCTAGTACTAAGAGGGAAACTAATATTTTTGTATTGCCAATCTGTCTTGTCAATTTGCCAAAAATAAACTATTATTATTATTAAATCATACGTACTATGTACGTACCCACATAAGTAACTGAACAAATTCAAAACTCCATATATCTTATACATTTTTTGGATACTTAGAAACATTTTTATTCACAATAAAAAGTATTTTATTACTTAAGATATACTTCAGATATAAAGGGTTCAATTAAATTTAACGCGTATAGGCGATTTGAAAAGAATATGTTCACCCACTTTTGTGTCTGACTGTACGTCTTTCAAGTTCAAACCTCGCCTTTATTTTCTCTATTATCGAAGTGTATCATTTTTCATTCAAACATTATTTACTCATCTTCTATACTAGAACACACCAGCCAACCATAACTTATTCAAAAACTTGACATGCCACAGTCATAAATATCATAAAAAGTTTATGAGTTTGGTATATTCTGATCCGATTTTGTAGCTAAAAGGCTACATTATCCATTTATCCATGAGTACTATAGACTATTCCCAGAATAATGTTTACGCGAGCGGAGCTGCGAGTATAAGATTATACTCTGTTTCCTCGCGAACTATTTCTTTCCTAGATATATGGTTAGCCTCATCTGAAAGCCGCAGCTTTACATTAAATTAAAACCATTAAGAATTTTAGGGATGTACCAAATAAAAAAAAAAAAAATTCTCTGTGTTTTCTCGTTGTCTTTGTCTCCCCCATCCCCTGCCTCTCTCACGTAACTCATATTACGTATCACTATCCATTGTTACCTCACCTCTAAAACTTGTTTCATTTATAAACTCTATGTAATAAAGCTCGCCGTTTCCGCTGTACGTACCGCGGTGTTGCGAAGCTTTTTTCTCTTACAATTGAACAAAGTCTGCCCGTAGGCTTAGATAAGGAGCGTCCTTTACCCTCGTCACGGCTTTGTCTTGCGTTTGCTTGTATTTTTATTCCGTGGTGTCTAATCCGGGAACAGATTGTCCCGGCTCGAATTAAACCACGATACCGGGACTGCAACAATGGCCGCACTTGAAAGACTGGATTGTATACAAATAATATAATATCAGCCCTGTATTATATACTGTCCCACTGTTGGGCACGGGCCTCCTCTACTACTGAGAGGGAATAGGCCTTAGTCCACCACGTTGGCCTAGTGCGGGTTGGGAGACTTCACACACCTTCGAAAATTCCTAATAGAGAATTTCTCAGGTATGCAGGTTTCCTCACGATGTTTTCCTTCACCGTTAGAGCAAGTGATAATGCACAAAAATACACAATATTTTTTTAGAATAGTCAGAGGTGTGTGCCCTTGAGATTTGAACCTGCGGACATACGTCTCGGCAGTCCGTTCTACAACCAACTAGGCTATCGCCGTATGTATACAGATATTGTTTGGTATTGAGTACGAGTTTATTCCAGTGTCATTAACGGGATGACGTATTTGCTATTTGTGTGTTGACTGTGGATTTAGCCAAAGGCTAAACGCGTTAATTTATTTTTGCATTGGCAGTTAAGTTTAGAGATATTAATTTTATTATGAATGCTTACTGATTTATAAAAATCGAAAATATTCAAAACTTTAATAATATCAGCTCTGTATTGTATACTGTTCCCTTCTGGACAGCGGCCTCTACTATCGAGAGAGATTACGCCTTAGTCTACCACGTTAGCCTAGTGCGGATTAGCAGAATTTGCATATCCTCAAAACTCCTGGAAAATTCTCAGGTGTGTAAGTTTCTAAACGATGTTTTCCTTCACTGTTAAAGCAAGTGATAATTCATAAAGTATACCCATATAAGTTTAGAAAAGTCAGAGTTGCGTGCCCTTGGGTTATGTACCAGCGGACATTCGTCTCGGCAGTCCGTTTCAAGCCTAACTAGGCTATCTCCGAAGATAAATAGGCCCTAACCTAGCTTACCAACCAGCCTTTCACTAGCTACCTAAGCACGTATTAATACGTTTTCATTGATACGGTTTATTCACATTTTAATGTATTCAAAGTATATGTCTCATTTAAATACCAATATTTTATAACCCCTCAAAAGATATTAAATAAACATACATTAGTATGCATTAACTTAGAATTTGCTTACTTTGATGGCAAATTTGATAGGGCTTAAAAGATCAACGCAATCTAACTTTAATCTTTTTAAATTAAATCTTTGATGACAATCACGACTATTAAATGCGTGAGAGGATTTTTATGAAATCTTTTGATATAAATTTTCTATAATATAACAATTCTCGAAGGGCTTAATTGGATGAGTTGCGAGAAATTGAATTTTCTTGTTTTTTTCCAATTACTAGGCTTGCATTTCTAGCTCAATCTTCTCTGTAATAGTTAAAATGACAGTTGATGCCAATTAGATAGTTTTACATTTTATAAATCCAAATTGCAAATATGTACCTTTAGTTTCTATTAGTGGTTCGTTTGTTAGAATCCCTGTGTTGAAGAAGTATTTAAGTCAAGCGGTCGAGCAGTTCGGCCATCATATGAGCAACATTATCATGGTTTACAAGATAACGTCAGAATACCAATACTGGTGGTCAATTATTTGTTTGCGCCCGGATAGCGTCCACTATACACAAGGTGTATAACCCGCCACAGAGCCCTATATATAGGTAGTGTGTCGAGTTCTGGTATCAGGCTATCTATATTCTGTTCCTAACAGTCCAGCAAAATTGTAAAGACTGGCGAGGGATAATCTCTCGTTAGTCGATTATTATTCGTATCACGCTCAGCTTACCACCAGCTGAAGTAGGTTTAAACCATAGCATTATGGGCTGTCTGGTAAACGAGGGAACCTAAGACAGTAACGATTCCACCGATGATGTAGTACACCCGACCCTTTATTCAGTCTGGAGCCAGTTCTCCCAATGACCCAGATAAAGTTAGATTTTGATAGCTAGATTTTCAACAAAAAACGGTGGACGTCTCCAAGATGGCTAAGGTGAACTCTATTTCAGCGATTGGAACCACTGATAGTATAAGATCTATTTTTAGAATTAACGTACGACGCTATTCTTCTTGCAGTAGTACTCATTGTTTAAAAATGTGACACATTTTATTCATTTACAATTGAGGAATAAAAATTTTAGGACAATTCGTTGCATTTGTTCACCAAATGCAAATAGAAACCAATAGCAAACCCCGCAAAGGATTTAGACCTGTTGTTAAACAAATAAATAAAATTACCCCCGCCTTTTTGTAATCGTATTACATTTTCGTAAAAGGTACTCCTTTTAGTAACAAAAGGACCTTTATCACTGTTACAATGTCGTATTCAACATCTAGGAATTCTTTTTAAATAATTCAGAACAACGTGGCGCCGGAAAGAATTTTGCCGTTTTGCTATCTTGACATTGAATAGGGAAAGTTTGGGGTGCCTGCCGCGTTTATATTGCAATTTACTTTTTTTGAGTGTTAGCAATGGCTCACGGCTTTGCTCACGTGAACATTTTTTCCGGGATATAAGTCTCAAACTATCTCCATACCAAATTTAATTGAAATCGGTTTGGTAGTTGTTGAGTTTATCCCGTTCAGACAAACAGACGTAGCGGGGGATTTTGTTTTATAAGTCTTTGTACTTTTTATAGCAATTAGGTACATCATAAATATACTTCAGCATTATATTGAGTGCTTCGGCGGCGTAGTTGTATTGCGTGTACGACGCTCTGAGGTCCCGGGTTTTATTCCCGACTTAGGCAAAGTGATATTGGGTTTTTCTGCTTGAGAACAGGTAGCTGAAACTTATGGCCAATATGGCATTATGCCCGCCCTCTTATAAATTATAAGATGGAAAATAAATGGCAAGAATTGGGTGCCCCGGTTGCACCTCCGACCACCTAAAAGTAACTTATAAGTTGCACAACATCGATTTTCCATAATACTGTGGTAATGCTTCGGTCTATTCTATATATACATACAGACAAAACTGCTTATAATTGCTTCAATTTCATATTATTAGTCATCTGAAGATACCTGCTTCTAACTGAATACTTATAAATTATGAAAATAATAATATTACTAAAATTCGACAATAACATGCGTGAATGTGTCAAATTATAAAAATGGCCGACATGGAGATTGGCGCCACACCATGAAATACCATTCGCTTATTGTGCACTTGTTGCAATCCTGCTCACCCTTTTGGCACTACACGAGATGTTTAGTTACGACATGAAAATCCTTTTACAGCTGATGCTACCCCGACCTCACTCGCCACCACAATTCTTGTAAGCCGCGATCGACAGACGCATTTTTATGACATTCTGTCCAGGCTTTTAGCTGCCGGTGGCCATTATGGTAAATAAACTTATTATTGAAGTTATATTGCTTTTAGCGCGTTAGAGAAAAATGATGAGAGTAAATTTTAACGATGCGCGCGCACATCGTCACGAAATACCGACACCATGGAATTAGCTAGTCATTAGTTAAATTATTATTTAATATGCAATAAGTGTACAAATAAATTAATAATAGATATAAATAAGAAATATTAAAATCCGGATTTTTATTTATCTTTTTCAACCATTAGAAAAATTACCTATAAACTATTTTATAACCTGACTGAATTAAAAATGAAACTTGACTTTCATGATATAAAATAACTCTTATTAGGTGAAAAATGAAGGGAAAGTAACGTAAAACTTATATTTTCTAGTCTAAATATATGACTTATCAATAGAAGGTGTATTGCTAGGTTCGCGTTACGAGCGTGTGCGGACAAATCTGCCATTTGCCGTATCTCTGCACAATCGTGATAGTAAACGGCTTGCCCGACCCCTAGATTTTACTACACAAATGTATTCTAGCTACCAAGGAATAAAAATAAAACAAAACTTGATATTTCTAGATTCATTTGCATATCGAATCAATGCGAAACGGTCACGCGAAGTACTTAACATGTTTTCACTTTTATAGTTTAAAATTGTTATTTTAAGCTCAACTTTTCTACTTATCTGATTGTAGTTAATAAAGTTATAGTTTCTAATAATATATTTTAATAAAAAGTACATTAAGGAAGCCATAAATCATTACATAAAACGTTGGTAAATAAATTACAGAAGCAGTAAAAAGTAAACGCTTTTTGGGAATTAATATAATTATTTAATAGCACTAATTCCGAAAATGAACATTTTGGCGTCAACATAATTACACGGAGGTCGAATAATTGACATAAAAACTCACAAATGTGCTTCATTATATTTTCAGTGAAGGAAAAAACCAAATGTAAATACATAATTTAAGAATTCATACCCAAGAATTCTCCATAGTAAGTTTTCTATAAGAATTTTCAGGCTATGTGAAGTCTACCAATGCGCACACGACCGGCGTGGTGGACATAATTATAATCTCTTTCAGTAGTAGAACAAGCCCGTGCCCAGCAGTGGGACATTATATAATACAGGGCTGATATTATAATTCCTCAAAATAATTTCGAAGGTATATTAAGTATACCAATGCAAACAGGCTCAGCAAGGTGGACTAAGGCTTACATCTCTCAGTATTAGATGAAGCCCATGTCAATCAGTCGCTATAACATACAGCTGGTATTATTAAATAGAGATCTATCCGATTTTCAACTGTCTCTATTCTTCTCGTAGTAATCGACAGGTCTAAAGAAAGGCAATATTTTATACGAACCTCTCTTATTAGCTCTAACTTTTACCTTTCAGTTAATCATATTATGATCTATCGTGTTCTAAAATAAACATTATAAGTGAACTATGTCTCAAGAATCAAATATTAAAGCAGGTTTAATTATTTATTTATTTATTTAGGCACACCAACAATGCAAACACAAACATATAAATTAACCCAACAATAAAATCTTAGACTAGTGCTTACATTTGTGACAGATGTGCACAACAATTTTAACAAACAAAATTAGTAGCTACGTTTTTCCTTCCGAACCTCCCGCCCTTTCTCTCCTCTGTCCTATTCAAATCTATAATGCGATTCTGTGAGAATTCTATATCGGAAGGGAGAAGGAGAATAGATACTATGTATTAGAGACTTAACATTTATGTCTCAGGGTTACAATTGCAGTGTAAGAATCTTGCAAACTGCATGTTCATGCTCTCTTTCGGTTGTATGAAAAATGGACTCTTTTTAAATATCACAATACCTTATATCACAATATTGAACGTATCTTTCATACAGTTTGTCAGAAACAGAGCAGTTTTAAATACATTTTTTATTTGCCCGTTGGCACGTTGGTCAAAAAATATTTCTATTTTGATCTGAAACATATTTTATCCCAACTCATTCGCGGGTGGACTGCTGACACATAGTTCATACGACGTGACAGGTCTGAATGACAGCGAAATGAGAAAGCGCACTCGTTAACTCGACCAAATAAAATTAAACAATGATTCATAAACCAAAAGTAAAGAATTTGTGGCCACAAATTTGCTGGTGGTAGGATATATTTTATATCCGCCCGGATATCGACCGTGCACCCGGTGTTAAATTCCGCCATAGTTGCTCACGTAAATGTCGCCTTCCGAGATCAGCCTGTGTATATCCGATTCCAACAGGACGGCATAATTGTGTCGACTGCTGAAAGGTAATCATTTCTCGTCAGTCGACATTCTATTGGACTCGTATTATTGCGTATAAATTGGAACAAAGTTCAACGCTATATTGTATGTAATATTATTTTTCTAACAACTAAAGGCAGAATAAAAAGTTTTATAAAATAAAAACATAATATTTTTTATATTTACGCGAATGTAAGACATTGTAATAAAACTATTTTACGGATTTTATGGCGGTTTTTATAATACGATTTTCTATAAGAGAAGAAAATTATAAGGGAGAAAATCTATACATATTACAAAACAATATCCCTTTTCTGTCTGTCTGTATGTTATCGATTTTCTCAAAATCTACTGAACGGATTTTTATGAAATTTGGTATAGAGATAGTTTTAGACCTTGGGAAGGTTATAGGGTACTTTCTATCCCGGGAAAATATATAGCAAGACGTTTATCCCGGGAAACTCCTTCACAACAGATATAAAAACCGCGATAAAATCCGAAACATGGATTCATTTAAATAAAATGATAACAATTATGATCTTTTCACATGTTGCAGACAATCTGCATGATAAGCGCTACCGTCGCCTAAACACGCTAACGCGCGTTAAAAGCACGTCGCCGCTCTAAAGTGCTTTTAGCCAGATTTTCGCGTAGGTTCTTTCGTGCTTCGTGGCATTTTGCTAGACCTAATGCTAAAATTCGACATTTACAAACATTAGATAAAAGTGTTGGGATTTAGACAAAATCTTCCATGTTCAGGGAAGGTGAACTAAAGGAATAGAAATATCTTCCAACTTTTCAGTTACTTCTTATTTTCCGTGTCTATTTGTACAAACGCTTTATATGGTAAAAATATAAAATTTGTTGTATTTAATTTTTTTCTTTGTCAGATATTGTGGAGACATACAGTGAGTGACAAAAGTAACTGAACAAATTCAAAATTCAAATCACCTTTTAACTTTTGTGTCCATATCAACGACAGTTTTTTTTCCTTTTAAATATACTTGAAAGAGTTCATTTTATTTAGGTAAATAAAAACTTTATTAAAGTTATTTCATATTAGAATTTGATTATGGCCAACTGTAAATTGTGCAACGCCGAAATAACTATGGTTTTATAAATTATTTATTTCACGAACTTAGCTTCAACTGCTAAATAGCATCAAGAAGCAGGAAGTATGTAATTAAACAAAACATATATCACATTTATTCAAACAAATATAATATAAAATAGTTGTTCACGAGTCGAATTAAAACATAAATTCTTTGAAAAGTTTTGATGAATAATTTCTAGTTGTAGCAACATTGGCTCCCTCAACACCACTCGGCACCCAACGCAAAACCGAGGAAATAAATAACTTATTTCACGTCAAAACTTAAATTACAAGTTATGCTCGCCAGCGGGAATGACCAACTGTAAACTTCAATTTTTACTTTTTGCTTTGTATTGCCAACATAAAAAATATAAATAACGAACTCACATTTTTTTTAGTGTAGTATTGCTTTGAATGACGAGACGAGCTTGCCGTTCGCTTAATGGTAAGCGATAAGACCGCCCACAAACAGTAGAAACCCACCAGTCACATCTCCAAAAGGGTAGAAAAAACTCAGCTAGTATACATTATTTAAGATACGAAGATTCTTAGTCGAACTAATTGATTCAAACGGCAATTTATCTAACAACATAAGAGCTATTTTTACACTTCGTTTATTCCAGCTAGTCACGAATCTCAATTATCTTCGTCTCTTCAAAAATGTATACGTATATTAAATTAATATTACTCAATTAAAGTTGCCATATAACCTTAATTCATTTGAAAATTATTATTCATTGGAAAATTAGAAGATAATACAGAAATGAATGTAAGCTAGCAACCGTTGGACGGCGGGCTCCGTTAGCCGTGCTGGCAAATCTGATTTAGCAAGCGTCGGGCCGCACCGCTCCTCACTTCCCTCTCCACCCCGTACCACCCCGCTTTGCCCCACGCCGTCCCAGTAGCTGACGACGCTACACATTTTCCACTTCCTAATGGACTTAAGCGTCCATTTACTTGTATTTTGAGCAGAAATTGTATACTCATGATTCGATTATAATAATCTAGTTAGCGAATAGCTTTGTGTGGGCACGTTCATTTTTCATTAAACTTTTTTTGTAAAGAGGCGTAAATGGTACTATGAATTTGCGTGGACACAATGTTATGGAGTACAATAAGATTGGTATTGAGTTCGGTGATTTAATAAGAATTTTTGTATAAAAATTTCCTATAAGGAATTCGCTGATTAACTTTACAATTAATTAATTCCCTGCTTCGTCATGAATCCTAGGCCATATCTTAAGAATCAAGTGCCAAAGATGACCGCAGTATAAAGGGCTGGCCTTAGACTTTCGGGGGCTCCTAACGAAATATTTTATGGTGCTTAATTTTCTGGTGTTTTTTTTTTGCCTTTTATATACAATCCCAATAGTCAATACCATTCTCAATCTCATACTTTGTAAGATACCGTGGTATTTTCATAGTAAGTCCATATTCATTTAATAGTTACTGAGAAGTTACTAGCAGAGTATTTCAGTGGAATAGTTCTATGTTTCTACTAACGATTATTCGTATGCATGGAATCCATGGTGGAACATTGTCGGCCGGCGCCGTCCGCGCATAAACCGACGAATTTTTATTATTGTATTGTTATAGTTAGTGGAACTGTCGTAGCACGATATTTACTTTCTCAAAAACATTTCAAGTAATAACATTTTTGATGATAAAAGTTTTCTAATACTTGCTCTGTGTCTGGTATCGGGAAAGTCCGTCTCATTGAGGACCACTGCAATGTATATTTTTGTATATGACTGCTTCAGTGGTGTACTATTGGATACGCGGTACGAGTACGACTATCGCGCTGAGGTCCCGGATCGGGCTACAACATTGTGACGGGCTTTTTTTATCTTAAAAATTACTCAATCGCAGCTCGGAGTCAGTCAGTTGGCGGTGATACCCTGTGCCTCGGAAAGCACGTAAAGCCATTGGTCTTGCGCCTGATCTCTCTCCAATGATGTTATACCGTCTCACCTGACTATGAGTGTAGAGAAACAGAGAGTGCACCTGTGAATTGCGCACACACTTGTGCACTATAATATTTCTTGCGTAATTGGCAGATCTCCGTCGACATTGGCCGCCGTAGCCGAAATTCGGCTAGGAAAGAATTTATTTATATTTTTGCCGTCAAGCAAGAATGCGGCAACACTCTTGTTTTCGGTTTTGTAGGATGTCACAGTCACTGAAACTATTGGGTATTATTAGACTTAATATTTTAGATCGTGGTAGCTAGCCTGGTAGAATTTTGTATGCTATTTACTTCAATGGTGTGTAGTGGCTATTTATGAGTATTCGTGGCGAATTACTTATTCCATTATTCATAAAACAAAGCTAAATATACAAGCTATGAAACAAAGAAAATGTCTACAATTTATACAAATATAATTAGTCATAATAATTATTTTAGTAGTCGTGTTTCGTTTCAAATCATCTATCAGCTTATATTATGATTGAAAAAACACAAAACAGAGACGCACCTGCACTACGTACCTCATTACCGGCGCATGCGTTAACTTACAAAGTTTACCCTACGGCCACTGTTTATTTAAAGGCAACTCAAACAGTTTTTAATTAAAACCAACAACTTTACACGGATCGCATCAAACTCGGCGAGTTATCGGTTCGTTGATTAATTTACAAAGAGGATTGCAAGTATCAAGAACTTTTAATGGTGCTATTGAAATATTATTAACTAGGTTTTGCTCGCGGCTTTGCCTGCGTGGAATTCACTCGCATATTTACGCCTTCTATTCCAGAAGGCTTAATTAGTGCACCCACTCTTCGCTTTGAGTAGTTCATTCTGTCCCATGATATGCGGCCCAAAATATATATAGGGCGAGCTTTTGTTGGCATATGGTTAGGGAAAAGTATTAAAAAAAGTAACTTGGTCGTTTCTTGGAGTTTAAACATATAATAATATCAGTGCTGTATTTACTATCCCACTGCTGGATACGAGCTCCTGTACTACTGAGAGGGATTAGGCCTTTGTCGACCACGCTGGCCTAGTGCAGGTTGGTAGACTTCACACACACTCAAAATTCCCATTCGTAACTTCACAAGTTACAGGTTTCCTCACGATGTGTTCCTTCACCGTTAAAACCAGTGTTCACAGTCCTCTAATGTTTAATCTATATTATACTTTTATACTATTATTTTCTTTGTTTGTACATGCTAATCTGAGGAACTACTGGTTCGAATTAAAAATATATTTTAATATAGCTCATTTATTGAGGAAGGCTATATTTTTTTGTATTTCCAAATCCAATGTGAGCTCACGTGTTTATTCCGAGATTGTTATGCATGTTTTTCGCAATTAAATAAAATGCAAATTAAAAATTAATTTAGATAGGCATGTCATTTATTTCCCGTACAAAATTAAACCCTTTCTGTCACATTAATAAGAATTAAAATTCGAATGTTGCGTGAAATGGGAAAGTTAAAACGCATTTGGTACGCGATTATCACCGTTCGGTCGTTGTGCCATAGAGAATGATATCATAAACATTAAACATCAAAACCACAGATAACGGACATTATGTCGGCTCAGTGTTCATTTTAAACAATTGTTCATGATTTTTAACACGAAATGATCCTTAAGTGGGTCATGTTTTCATTACTATATGTAGAGATTATTCAATAATATAGTTAGATGCTTTAATAAATAGATATTCTCTCAGCTGTTTCGTATCGGGCATCATTAAATAAACATAAACAGTGTATTAGTTAAACTTTCGAAAATACAGGCGTGGCTGCTCATCACGCTCACTTACATAGCTAATTAAACATAGATATATTAAACTACCGGAGCATAGATAATATGGCATGCTTCATTAGTTTAATCATTGACTATATATTACTTTAGTGTTAATTGAAATGAATACATTATCGTTAAATTATATATAGTTTAAATCTTAATTCTTACAATAATTTCTGTTGCTTATAATATCAGCCCTGTATTATATACTGTCCCACTGCTGCTCTGGGCCTCCTCTACTACTGAGAGGAATTAGATTTAGTCCACCAAGCTGGCCTAGTGCGGATTGGTAGACATCACACAACCTCGAAATTCATATAGAGAACATCTCAGGTATGAAGGTTTTATCACGATGTTTTCCTTCACAGTTAAATCAAGCGATAATTCACAAAGAATACACACATAATTTTAGAAAAGTCAGAGGTGTGTGGCCTTAGGATTTGAACCTGCGAACATTCGTCTCGGCAGTCCGTTCCACAACCAACTAGGCTATCGTCGCTCAGTTACTTATGCCAGCTTTAAACACTGGAGATGAAGACTATCAAGTTTGAGAAAATAAAGGTTTTTTATTTATGACCTGCGGGTTAAACACACAGATCCTTGGGCTATTTTAATTTATAGGGAAATTAAGATTTCTAGCCATTCGTCTTTAATTCACTAAATATAAATTTTAAAACACTAAAATATCGAATTTCGAAAGTAGAGTACCAAGTTAAATGGTCGCCAGTTAAATTTTAAAGAATCCGTCTGCATAACTGGATTTAATATTAACCAGTTTTCACTAAAAGGGAATCGTTTAATCCACTTACATTTGGCCAGAGATACAGTTTGTGCATTGCGAATTTTCTAGAAATGCGCTGTGGACGGTAAAATTGGAATTTTTATGACCTAGACTAGAAAATTTAAGATGTTAGATGTTTTCTTTATCCTACTGACTGATGAACGAGCAGCTAGCTCGTCCGATAGTAACTGCCTATACATGTTATCTTGGTTTTTCAAACTTTACGTAAAATATACTGCTCACGTCAAGAACCATAAGAAGGTTATGTCTCACAATACCCAATCATTATCGAATATTATTTGCTGTTTTTTATTATATTTCACGAGGACAGCTGTTAAAGAACCTAGAGAGTATTACTACAATACTCCACTATTGTTTCACAAGTTTAAAGTTAATTTTATTTAACAATTATCATATTAAACAACTAATAAAGATACGACTCATCTATACATATTATAAAACAAAGTCCCCTTGTCTGTCTGTCTGTTATTGATTTTCTCAAAGTCTACTAACCGGATTTTTTTGAAATTTGGTATGAAGATAGTTTAAGACCCTGGGAAGGTTATAGGCAACTTTAAATCCAAATATATAGCGGGACTTTTATCCCGGAAAACATCCTCACGCAGGTGAAGCCGCGAGCAAAAGCTAATTTTATATTTGGAAGTATAGATTGGAGTGTGTTTTTATATTTGATCGGCTGATACGTTTATATCTCGAGTAACATTCACTCAATGTCGTGAAACAGGCCCTGTGTTTCATAATATCCAATAATTACAACAAAACATAATGCAATCATGTTCCCTACAACTGTTTGCTGGCACAAGCACACCGAAGTTTCTAGACGTCATTTTGCATATTAAAAACAAGCGCCTTTAAAATCAGATTTCATGTTTAAACATTGTTTGCTCGGTTGTAGATATCGTCTAGAAAACACGAATATATTCAGTTTAAACTTTTTAATAATACTTGAAAATTGTGACTTAAAACATTACACCAAGACTCAATAGAATTCTAAAAGCTGCACGACACGCGATCCAAATAAGGGTCGTCTCATTATTTTTCTAATTAGTGAAGAGTAATAAAGTAAATAGTATAGTAAATGCAGTATGTAACACACGCGAGCGGAGGGGAAGCGGTCGCGGAACGTAACTAGCATCCGTTAATAAAACTTTAAATTTTATTATGAGTTCTAATAAAAAAGGCATAAACACGGCGAGGAGCCCTCGCTCCCCACATGAAAGCCGAACTTTACAACCCGCACTTGGCTTTGTTTATTTTTAATTTTATTTTCACTAAAAAACCACTAGTTTGATGGGTGAGGCTCGGCGAGGTCGCGAGTTCCTCACTTTTATGAAAATAAACTGAACATTTTTAACAGTGTTCCTTCGCCTGTGAATGTATGGAATTAGAGCATGTCTCTATTTTGTTATCCATGTAAAATATCTGTACCGCAGCTATACCGAATTTTATTGAATGTATCTGGGATTTTGCAATAGTTGAATCGATGGTATCAAATCTTTTGAACCACTTCAAATAGCAGGTTTTAATACTGTTGCGATGGTAATTGGAGTGTTTTTTACCATTTTTGATTTTGGGTTCACGCTGCATTTAATTTGACACTGACGTGTATAGACATGGCGGTTTTTGGTTAAAATACGCTTACTTATAGTAGGTCAGCATATTATGTCAGAGTCCATCTGGATAGGCACCACCGCAATGTCTATTTCTGCCGCCAAGCAGCAGTATGTAGTCATTGTTGTGTTTCGGTGTGAAGAACATTGTAACCAGTGGAACGACTGGACATAATAATGTCATGTCTCAGGATGACGAACGCAGTGGAATACCAAACAATACTTTGTAATTCAGGTGGTATTACTACTGCTTATGGGCGGTCGTATCGCTTACCATCAGGCGAACGGCAAGCTCGTCTAATCACTCAAAGCATAGAAAAAAATGCGTCGGCATTCATACCGACTTTGCTGAAACTCATTAATATTTTATTAGAAGCAATCGCAAAGTACATTTCACAGAAGACGAACAAAATAATTGGGCGCGATGTACACTCCAAAGAAAAGTAGTTAACGATGACTATCTAAAGCATTTGGTTCAAAAGTAGCCGATATTACGGATGAATGAAAGGCGCCGAACGCCTCTCGGGACGTAAGTTGCGAAACTCTTTTCGACCTTGCTGCCCTGGTAGAATCAGTGGAGATACATTCATTTAAGTTGCGATTCTTTGAACTTTTGTCAATTTGATTTTGGTGATCAGAGTATTTGAAAATCTATTTGATGTCATTTTTTTAATGTGCGGTGAATTTTGTAGTTATGAGTGATATAATTTGTTTATAAAAATGATTCACGAGTCATTCTCGCAATTGGCAATTTACTTATGTCGGAAGGGACATGTCCGAAATATAATATGATAACAGGCAGCACTACTGAATTTTCATAAACGAACAAATCCACAAAATTGTTCTCGTAGAGTGCTTACTGACCCTTCACATTGTCATAACTTTTAAATTAAAAAAATTCTAATGAATGTTTTCGTTTGTTTCAGGTACATAATTATAATGAACATAGTAAACTCGAGGCGTAAGCTACCCGCGCGGGTACACATTGGGCAGATTTCGCCGGCTCGCGTCCACACGATCACATCCTAAACAAACAGGGCGGCAACTTAACCAATTCAACGTATATTTACTGGGGATTTACGCTCCGCAGCCATGCCGTCATTCCATTATAATTATGTCGTGGACTCTACCCCGTTTAATCCAGTGCTGGATATTATTTTTTCATCCTTAACTCTCATTTGATTACCCCTAGAACCGCGAAATTGGTTGAAATAAAATTTTCTTCAAAGTTTATTCCTCAATAGTCCTAAAATAAATTTTACTTTCTTTTCTATTTTGATTAAATCTGAAATATTTGTGCTTATAAAAACAAATTGCGGCATTTCATTAATCGCATAACCTTGCTATTTGCATGACACACATCAGATCACACTTCCGACACGCCACGGCAAATCACCAAACCTCAACAGGCTATTCGCTGACGTCACGGCAACATTAAATTTAATTGCACAACTTTATGACGCAATAAAGCGATATAAATAGAACGCTATTCGAGTGCATGACGGTACGTGACGTGGCGTGGCGTGGCGTCGCTCATAAATCCCGTTCATGCCTTAACATTATTTAACGGGGCTATCAGGCCGTTGTATGGGCACAGCGTCATTCAGCGCATTTTATTTACAATGCACGTAGATATGGTTTGCGGGCCTGGTTGGTACCTTCACACGCTAGCGCTATCGGACTTTTTATAATGACTGCAAAGTGAGGTACAGTGCGGGCCAAAATAAATCTCGTAATGTATAAAAATGAGTGAACTTGAGCGTGAATTTTCATTATATTTTTGTAACTTTGCGAGCTGATCTCGTATATATTGTTCTTTAAAAACATTAATAAAATTAGAACTGAACCAAATTTTTGTAACCACACATGTCTTTTGGCGAGTGTCGAGACACAAAATCTCTCGTTGTTTGTTATATATAACTTTCAATATTATATTTCAAGTACATAATAATAATGGCAAACAGTACCTTCTAATCTAGATTCAAAAGTAAACCATATTGCACCTTCACTTGGGATAAGAGCGAATGATTAAAGCAATACGTTTGAGCCGGATAAGGCAAGGTTGATGAATGTATTCAGAAGAGGCCGGCCCGGGACAAATTCCAAGTTTTAATTGGTCAAAAGTTGCGTGCCACAATCGGTCAATGTATCGCTTTGTCCGTGGATTGATGAGTGACTCTTGTTTGTGATGCACGCCGTTTGTGGCCAACATTGCATCTGCGTTCTTGTTTTGTTACAAATAGTGGAAATTCTACGGTTTAACTTAGATTATAGAAATTTTGTGTGTACCGCTCTGTATGTTTTGGATTACAATCATTTTGAACGTCATTTTTTAATTATAACTTAATGAAAGTACACCTAAACGGTTGTGTGACGGCGAAATGAGTTAAACGCTATGAATAATAACACCGACTAGAAGTTATAAATAAAATACTATAATAATAATGCCCTGCGCTCGTCAACTATAAACACACCGACTAAAATAATTTTTACTTGAACTATAACAATGTTGCTACCTAATGGCTTTTTTCACCCTTACTGCATTTTTATTTTATTTTTCGATGCGGGCACGGAAATATGACCCTAAAGCGCCTGATGGTAAGTGGAGAAGGGTCTATTAGAATGCCGACTGACGAGAAATGATTACCCTTCGACAGTCGACACAATTATGCCGGCCTGTTGGAACCGGATATACCCAGGCTGATCTCGCAACGTGCCACACTTACGTGGGCCACTATGGCGGGTTTTAACGCCTTGTGTACGGTGGTCGCTATCCGCGCGGATATAAAATATATCCTAACACCAGCATGCTTGAAATATTACACGGGAAACATCTAGGAAAACATAAGCATTGTAAGCGTAAAAAAATATTAAGTTTATATTTTGTTAACTGAATTACTCTTTCCATAATGCAACACTTGCTTTGCCGTATTATAAAAGTGCGCAGCGAATAGAAAGATATTTTTGCCCATTTTTTTGACGCTCGGTGTTCCTGTCAGAGAAAAATAAAGTTTAGCTCGTGCAAATTATGAGGGCGCTTCAACTGTGCAGTTTAACTGTGATTTGTTTGTTCCATTTTGTTATAAAAATGTACAATTTACGGTCTAGATTATCGGTGCTAGTTCTGTGAGCAACGAACTTATTAGCATTTGAAAGTGGGGCGGTGACACTCTCTTTGTTTAAGTAAATATAAATTAATATATAATAATAGTAGTATCAGCCCTATATTGTGTACTCTCCCACTGTTGGGCACGAGCCTCTACTACTACTGAGAAGAATTAAGCCTTAAGCCGCCATGCTGGCCTAATGCAGATTGTCAGACCTTCGAAATTAATATTGAGAACTTCTCAGGTATGCAGTTTTCCTTACGATGTTCACCGTTAAAGCAAACGATAATTCAGAAAAACAATTCACATAACTATTAGAAAATCAGATGTTTGTGCCTTTGGGTTTTGAATCTATGAACATTCGTCTCGGCAGTTCGTTTCACGCTCAACTAGGCTATCGCCGCATAGATAGAGTATTTTAATAGAGAAATAATATCTGAAGTCAATTTCAAATTCTAGATTGTTACCGTTGAAACCTGTTAGACGTTTTGTTCGTTAAAATTTATTGTTGAGGCCTGTTTATATTGGTTATATTTAATACAATTTACGCCCTAGTAATTATATTCTTAAATATTCAAATTCAAAATAAGTAAAGATCTCATGATGACAAAAGAGATGCAATGCCATGATGCTGAGATGCTTACCATTAGACTATCGATCTATCCATTTCATCGTTTTTATATAAACAATTGTAATAAACGTTTGTTGGTGGTAAGATATATTTTATACTCTATTCTTTTTTATATCCGTACACAAGTTGTTAAAACTCGTCATAGTGGCTCACGTAAGCGTGTCGCGTTCCGGGATCAGCATGTGTATGGTTCCAACAGGCCGGCATAATTGTGTCGATTGCCGAGGGCTAATCATCTCTTATCAGTTGACTTCTATTGGACCCCACTCGAATTACCATTAGGTGCAGTTGGCCGATTTTGTCGTGCACATAAAAAAGAAAAGAAAAATAAACGCCTTCAATATACAAAAGGCAGGCTAATCAAGGTTTCTTCAACAACAATAGCCAAAGAATGAATACTACATTACACAGCAATTATTTTACCCGTGAACATCTATATATATGTACTATCCTGTGAATGTATTGAATCAGAGCATGTCTATATTTTGTTATGTATACGAAATATTTGTACCGCAGCCGTAACGAATTTTATTGAATGTATCTGGAATTTTGCAAAGGCTGAATCGATGGTATCAAATCTGTTATAGCATTTTTTAAATATGCTCTGGCGATTTGAAATCGTAGTAATTTGTTATTTTTCTTTTAGAATGGGTTGACGGGCTCGTTTATACACTTTTCTAAATAAAAAAATTAAAACAAAAGATCTTAAAGTATTCTAAAACACATTAGGTACCCACCAATGCCTTTTATACTATGTCTGTGAGACTAAATCATTCAATAGACCCAATTTCGACACCCGTGAAACCGTGAACGCGCTCTTTCATCATTACTACAGAATCGCACACAAACAAATTCGCACGTCACTACCCTGTATATTTTCACTCGTCAAACGCAACACAAATAAAACAAATTGTCGGAAACGAGTCGCAAATCCGTCGCGAGCACAATGCAACTCTACACAACATAATAAACAGTTCCAAACGGTTTTTATCACAATTAAAATCTGCGAACAGACGGCCGGCGCTAGTTAAATATGTTTGAGGCCCACCGGACACTAGGGATATAGAGGATTTACCGGTTGTGTCGCTTACCGGAATACTTGTGTAAACACGTCATTCCTGTGGCTTCTGAGTTGAATACACAGTTTATAGTGAATATAGGTTTAATTAGCATAGATATACAGTCTTACTTATAAACTTGTTTTAGCGTTAAGAGGTGGTTAAGAATTGCTTAAATAGCTGTCAAAAACACCACCGGTTCCTAGTTTAAACCCTTTTTAAGAGGCAAGATGGCGGGTTTTGACTTACAGCTGATGGAGTAAATTTGTGTTTTAACTAATCCTAGCTTTGCAAATTTTTTATAAGTAAGACTGATAGTATGTAGAGTAAAGGTATTGTTATTTTGTATGCTGTCTTTATAAACAGGGTACTTTGACGATGTTTAGTCATTGTGAATAAGGCCTATATTTACTGTTATTGTGACAGACATTATATCACACCTAAAATATAATTTTCTTTTCGCGCAATTTCAATATGACGGTAGATGACTCAAAATAGGGCTTTATTCAAATTTAACTATAGTTATTTAGGACCAGTTCTGACAATTTAAAATGACATTAAAATATTAAAACAATATTAAATGCAGTATCCGTAAATTCATGTTGATCCCGGAATCCCGCAATAAAATCCCGTTCGAGCCAGCCCTGGCAGCGGGACCAATTCGCGGCGCTTCGGTGCGAGTGCCGGTTACCGCAAAAGTTTAATGATGTTTACCGCGACGCGCATTTATTGCTTCTGTGGACCGTGAGCGCAGCAAATGACATGAGCGGAAAGAGCAAAATGAGCAGAATATATGACGAAGATAAGCATGTTATTTAAGCGTATTGTTTGTTTAGGTATTTTAATTAGATAAAACTCAACTCTATTAGATATAGATAGTATTGAAAATAGATGTATATTTTATTGCTTTGAATGAGAAGACGAGCTTGCTGAACTATCAAATCAACACCATCCAACACCTTGAATTACAAAGTATCGTTAGGTATTCCACTGCGCTCACCATTCTGAGACATGAGATGTTAAGTCTGATTATGTCCAGTAGTTAAACTGGTTACAATGTTCTTCAAATTGGAACAAAATAGTGACTACACACTGCTTGGCGGTAGAAATAGACATTGCGGTGGTACCTTCCCAGGCGGACTCTCACATGTGAGAGACCTACCACCAGTAAAAGTATGATATAAAAGTATTTCACTGAGAGTGTGTGCAGCTTAGTATTACCGATTATAATATGACGTGAGTAGAACCACACGCATATTATGGTATTTCTGTTACTCCATCGACTTTCCAAATTTGATTTTTGTGAAATCATAATGTTTAAATTTTCATTTTTTTTTAAATCCCACAGTTTAAAAACCAGTTCAATTTGAACAAGGCACTCTCCGAATTTTTTATAAAAAATACCAGCAATAAAAATTGGATTTGATTTTTTTATATCATAGGATTTGATGTATGCTGGATTTTGTAATAAAAATCAATGCAAAATACGCACTACGTATTTGTAAATAGGCACTTTCCGAAAACTGTTTTGGATTTACTTAGAATGTAGGATTTTTTCAAATTTGCATTCTAGTAAAGTTTTCATATGTTAACGTTTCGTAATACAAACCGATTCGTAATACATACGACCCGATGATAAAAACCCAGTACCTTTGTAAATTCACATTAGGATATTTGAATATGTTTGATTTTGCATTTTTTAATATGTAACAGCAATTAGTACAAAAGTTTTTCTGTGAAAACAGAATTAAAATGCGATTAGAAATGAAGCAGTAATTCAAGTTTCAAATCTTGCTACTTGCAGAAGTGGGCATGGACTGGGGATATCGTTCCATCACTTTCTTTCGCACGCATCGTAATGCCTGCTGACGTCACATGCAAGAATTTCATCCCTTTTCTGTTTTTTGACACTTACTTAATGGCTTATAACTTGTGGATTTTTCAACAGATTTCAATGATTTTTTCTGTTTTAGAATTTATTTAACGTACGTATTTTATAATATTTATAAATAAAAATAAGAAAATTCCCTTTTTTATCAAAGATTGTGTTCATTTGAGACGTGACCCGGAAAGACGTGACCATTAAGATTTTAAAATAAACAGTAATTAGTTTACCTATATAGTACAAAGTACAATATTTAATATCATCACAAATTTATCGCCTACAACACTTCCAATATCGGGAACGCGTTTATCAAACAGAAACTGGTATCGAATATTGAAATGGTAATTTTTGAGTTATAAATATTTGATACAAAGTTTCTTACACGTGTAATAACTCATTGGCGCTCGGCTGCGAACCTTCGCCCCTCGCCCAAGAAGCAATTACTCACACAACTGGGACAGCTCTCCAACTTTGTCACTAACCAGATTTTTTGCTTCCCTCCACTTTGTTGGAGGAAAATTGGAAGTGTTTTCCTCGGAACGTCGAGGGAAGTGATTTTCTCTAGGGTACTGTTTGATAGTTTCATCGTTAGAGACAAAACAAGTTGCCACCGTAAATCTCCGCGAGCTTTGTGCTTTATTACTCACGCAGATTTCTACTCGTTACAATAAATGTCTTGGGCACATCATTGCTACTGAATATATTATTTTTATTTAAAAGATATTTCAACATCGCGTCGCTTCTACAATTACTAGTGTACTAATGCTGAGAAATCGGTGAGGTATTTGATTCGATTTCCAGGTCGGTAAATCAATTTATTTATCTATATCGACTCGAAAAATACAATTAAAATTAAACAATTTTTCGGATTTCATCGCGGTTATTTAATTTTCTCCCGACGTTTCGAAGACTTTGCATCCTTCGTGGTCACGGAGGGGGGGGGGGGAGATAAAATCCTAAAAATAGTTTAATTTTAATGTCTAACATTCACGTAGACATAAGAAATTATGATCGAAACATACTAGTTGTCTGAAAATTAAATTATATCGAAATCAATGATAAACTTGCTACCTCTGCAGAAGTAAGTTCCTTAAAGAGGTCAAACCACGTGAAATTCTATGTACGCTTGGTAAAAAAGATTTTATATTTTTACCCAATCGAAGCGAAGTTATAACTGTACATATAATACACTGAGTCAGCTGTGCTATATAAAATGGAACCGCATCTATAAATCTAAGGTCGTCGGCTACGTCAACCGCATTCGGGTGCACTCCCGAAATAGCCAAGGATCGAATGACGAAAGTGTCATGGAGGACTTCATCATATTCTTATCACTAAAAACGAAGCATCAAATTGAATATTGTAATTTCTGAATTTACGTAGATACATCAAAATTTTTTCAACGTTTCATTTAATTTTTATGAAATTATAAAAGTTAATTAGCCATTATGTTGCTTCGGGACTATTCGTAGTAAAGAGTCGGCTATGAAATGGCAGATAGAGGAAAATTTCCTTTTTTCCGAGAAAAATGTCATTTCGAGCAATATCGTAAATTTTCCACGTGCCAAATTTTTTAACGTTTCATTGTTTTACGTTTAAAAATGGAGAAAGCTGCGTAAAACAACGTTGTTTACTCTACCTCGAGTGTTTTTTTTTTATTCAAAAATGTAAATTATGAAATGTATAGTCTGGGTTGTTATTACTATTTTATCGATTTCTACCACTGAATACTATGCTATTGTGTTAGTTTGAAGATCATTACAGCGAGTATAAAAGACGTTATGATACTTTTTGTTTCTTATAGTTTATTGTGGTGTCATGCAATAACTTGTAATCTCAAGTTTTGGATTCAGTGTGATCACTATTTATAGTCATGGACAGTCTTGTTGCCACCATCAGGCGAGCAACTGAGTCGTATTTTGTTTTAGTTCCATAAAACATGAGCATATTTGTTGTTATTGAGTTTTTACATTTTGATGTTATGTTTTGTGTTAATTATTAACTGTGTTGGGTTGGAAGATAAATAAGTGCCGAATTGATTCATTTATATATCAGTACTAACTTTTAGCGAAATAAATTTAGTATGTATAAAAGCAATTACTTAAATACTGTCTTATTTTTATGATCCACGGAAATGTTTATTTTCAAATATATTACAAACTTCACAGATTTCAATCCTTTCACCTATAAAATAGAAACAAAATTATTTTGTCAAAACTCAAACAACAGAGCTGATGACCTGTCCCCGTAATAACTTGTGTAGAATTTCGGCGAAATGTTGACAACTTGATACCGCTTTTAGCACCTTGATGTTAAAGTTGAGAGTCGGCCGGCAGTATTCCGGCAGGCCAGTTCAGCGACCGCAGTTGACAGTCGGGCGTGAGCGGTGACAAGTGAGCCGGCTTTGGAAGTTCTGTTTGTATGACAAGTCGGCTTGACGAGTTTGCGTTGGCCCGAATTTCAGGATGCCGATTGAGAGCGAAGTTTTTTAGTGAGTAGTTTCCGAACTGGCGTTGCTTGAGCTATGTTTAATGGTGGAAGTTTTCTCTTCGGTAACTCTCATTTGCCTTGTAGGATGCTCAATAAGTACTCTCAGGAAACGCGAACAGAAAGACTTGAAATGTTCATCCTTTGCTCACTTTGATTGTGAGTTTAGGATTATATTTATATATGTCGTATAGTTAAGAATTAATGAAAAAATGATTAATTAGGTCGCTATTGAAATCTATGACAATCTATATTTCCAAAAGTCAAAGTTAAAACAGACATCTGTTTGGTAAATGGATTTTTAAACTTTTTTTGATACTGATAACGAGTTATACCTAAATATCTCTAAGTCGCGAAAGGTTTGTATTATACGATTTCTACCGGCTTATTCGTGGCATAATGCTTCATAAAAACTAAGATATATACAGATTGCTTAAAATATTCGGATTAATTTAACAAATTGCGAGAACTTCATTCGTTATGTAATAAATTGCATACATCCCGTCTTATAGATTAACCGGTTTTAACTATTGAGAATCCTTACGAAACAGGAATCCACAAATAGAGTTAAAATTTATTCGATTTTCAAATATCGTTCAAGATTCCTAGACTGGTAAACAATATTGAGATTCGGAACACAGATTGCGATCGGACTTCAATATAAAGGAGACTGACCCGAAAATGTTCTTAAAGCAAACATAACAAACAGAAAAATAACCTCTCAAAGGCTTGGATTTTACATTCTGTAAAAGGAAACCGTGTCAAGCGTACATCCCGCATTCTGTTCAGCAAAAATCCAAAATACATTGCAAGAGTTGAGAAGCTCAATTTCGCATCGCAGACAAAAGTAAAGTGTCGGGACAAAGCGGGACAATGCAAAAAGTGAGAGGCGCCTCCGTTGCCTCGTTCCTCGTTCCTCTCTCCTCGCCTCGGTGATGCAAAGTAAATTGTACGGCCCGCTCGATAAACGCTGTGTACTCACTGCAATGAACTCAATGGATATTGTGTACGGATTGATATTGACCGCTACGGTGTTTGTCTGGACGTTAGTTTTAAATTATATTGGGTATTAATATCGGTCGAAAAAATCAGGCTTTCAGTTACTTAATTGCGTAGATAGGTCCGGAGATAGCATATTTTAAAATTTTACACCCAAAATAAAATTAAAAGGAATGTCTGAAAAATTCAGATGTTGGAATCGGTAATTACTGAGAAAAAGGGCGATGGGGAGGAATAAAAAAGATTGGGAACGCTGAATCATAGGCAGGGAAAAGTACTCGAATAAAGCAGTTCTTTTACAGCTTTTTGGGGAATTAATACGTTCTACCGGCAGACATGAGTTCGCCAGGCACTTATTGTTTCTGAGAACAATTTTTAAAATCACGTAGCAGACGGTAGGCATCTTTGCTATAATAATATATAGCTAGGCTACATCGCGAGCTACGACATCTGCAAGCGTAGCCGATACATTTTAATACAACGCAGAATCATAGACGATGAATAATCTTTTATCTTACACTCTTTTATTCGATAAAATGTACTTATTTTGTATCATAGAAGATAAAACATCTTATCAATAAAGTGTAAAATACAAAAGCAAACGGAGCGTAGTCGATAAAATCTCCCGTAGCGGTCTCCGTAGCATGTAGCTGCATTGTAGCGGCTCTATATATCTTATCGCTTATTCGCGAAACGTTGCATCGCGACGACAGTTATTCCTTTGCTTGAATTTTTTTTTCTCTATCAAATATTCTGTTTCTTTTTGTTGTAGTGTTTATTTGATGAGGATTTTATGTTTAGCGTAGAACGTGATCGGATTTGATAAGCATGAAAAAGATATAGCGACTATGTTGAACTTTGCCGAATTTTTACACTTAAAAATTTTAGGAAATTATAATTATTTAAAATTATTATATGAGTCTGGATATATTACAAATAAATACTTGTTTTCGTGTTTATTTAAAAATATAAGTCAAATTCATCACAAATAAATCATTTTCTGACTAGTGATTCAAACAATTATCGTTCATCAAAAAGTAATTTGACGTAGAATCATTAGTATCATGATACGGATGGGGTGCGGTCACATACATAATGAAGATATAAGCTTATCGTTGTAGTGGTAACCTATTTACATACGTCTAAATACCTTGTTTTATATTTCTATTGTTTCGTGTCTTAGAAATTAACTTTGGTGTTAAAACTACCCTAAAAATACCAGTGAACTGATGTTGCGTTGTTGATTTTGAAGGAATAGGTTGTTTTGAAGATCCTTAATTCCATGAAATATATAAAACAATTGTGAATAACATACATGCATGTATACATAAAAATACCCTGTATAATCATTTTTCTTCTACTGAATACTGATGATTGTCGATGCGTAGTGTCTTCAGCTTGTTCATTTATTATTATTGAACTAATAATTACATTTATTATCTGCGTGTATCTTTACCGTGTCAAGAAAGAGAAATGGAAACTCACCAATCACTATTACCTACTAAAAGTTGTTAAATTTTCTACTCGTGCCTGTCCATCTATACATGTAAAAAATCAAAGATGGCATTGTGGTGGCGCGTGTTCGTCTGCCATAAATCCAATGCGATTGCGATGCCGCATGGCGTGCATGCTCGTATGGATGTGTGATTGCTGCTAAATTATACGTCTCGTGATATTGATGGTGCATTGGAATATATTCCCGTTCTATAATCTCTATATACTAATCAGCGTGAGGCTTCTTTGCTAATCGTGTCACTGTAGAAGCATAATGCGTATTTGTGGCATATCTTGTGAATTTGTAATATCAATTTTTGGATGTAGCTAATTGGCGACAAATAAAAAACTTTATTAATCACGTAGGCGAACAAAATTGCACTTATGATATGTCAAAACAATGTATAACAATAATGATTATTTCTGAATAACAATTAAAATTACTTCACAACGATGGACTTTTTAAATTAGAACAACAAAAGAGCAACATCACGATAGCAAAGCTTTACTTCTTCTACTTTAACAACCACAATATAACGTGTATGGGTAAACTAAAAGCTTTGATGAAAGGTTTAGTATTTCTTAGATAATGAAAGTCATTTATAGACATATTTTTCATACCCCGTCGACCACGTTATTTGTCACAAAATCTAACACGTGTAAGCCCTCAAAGGGCATCTTCAGTAAAACTAAGGAAGTGAATATCAGATAACCAATCGGAGCACTTTAGCAGACCGTTGCAGCGTTGGTAGAGCAAACACCATCTATAATAGAGACGCGTAGAGCCGACTCTACGACAGGATTGCGATCGGTATGCCCTGTATCTCGGGCATGTTTGCTGATGGACGCCCCACTGAGCAGGGGGGGAGTGGGAGAGGGTCGATGGACGATCTTGTTTACCAGAAATGGGCTCTCGATGCAGTTGTCCACTCGTGATGTAGAGATATCTATTGAGTATTGTACATGGAGTGAGTACGTTATTTGCGAATGTTGGCAAATTACTGTATTGTTACAATGTAGAGTTGTTAATGTGATTCTAGTATTCATTATCATTAAGCCTGCTTATTAAATTAGATTTATAATATTTGTAGTTATTTTTTCGGTGCTTCAATTATGTAAAAAGAATAGTAAAATATAATAAGCCTTTTGTGAATTAAGGCAAAAGTTAATTAAATTAAAATTATTTTCAATTTTTGACGAAACGAATTTTTCAATTTTATCTGCAATTTTACGAGACTTCGGAATTTATCTCCTTACGATATTCGAATAACAGGTACAAATTATTTTTTGTTTTAAAAAACATCAAACAATATTTGACGTTTGAGTCCAAGTAACTTTATAAAAATAATACCGATATATACTCCATTAAAGTGAAATAAGTTTACGTATATAATATAGTCTTAGTATAAAAAAAAAAAACTATGGATTGCACTATAACAATTATAATGCTGATACAATCTTTTAAACTCTCCTTTCCGTTTTCTTTTCGCTCTGTTCAATTTCCTGAGCTTTACCGTTTCCTTAATTTTAGTCCGAGCGACTCTATCTTTAAGAAATCTTATTGTAACAAAGAAAATGCATATTACGCACCGGTGCATTCATTTTGAATTAAATAGCAATTAGTACTGATGAAGTATTTCATATTTATTTATTTATATGCGGAGGTAAGTTACTAGTTAATCCAAAATTGCTGTATAAAAAACCTTTCCCAAATTTGTAGTTAATAAGTACTTTGAATCTGTCCAAATATAATTTAGGGGCTAAAAGAAATGATTCTTAGAATAAGAGTATTGTATTAAGATAAGCCAAGTGAATTATTTTTATAAGATAATTTTTGTTAGGAATTTTTAAAAGTATATTACAGCACAATCTGTTTAGCAATAATCTTTTAGTTTTAATTATTTTCGTCCCTTGTTTTATTCGCCCAGTTTCGGCCTCGTTTAGACGGAACAATTATTGCTAGCAATAATCATATGCAATTATTGCTAATAGTCGGTAGCGACGTTGTCGAACCCATTACAAAAGTACCCTGTTTAATATTCACAAAACATTTTTCATTGTCACCATTTGTCAAAGGAAAGCATGAATTACATGTTGTTGTTTTGACATATAGTTATTGATTATTTGATATGAGTGTTGAGTGTTCTTGGAATTATGTGTAGATATATTATTGGAAGGTAAATAGGGTAGGATATCAACTGATGTATAAGCGGTTTCGAACAAGCCGGCATAATTGTGTTAACTGGTGAGGAATACTCTATTCAAGCGACACTCCACTAACACCATGTGCAGTAGGCTGATTTTCCCGTGCCAGTAACAAAAAATATAATTCTAGCAATCAAATTCGCCTACACAACTAGTTAAAACCATTCCATATGCATAAATCAAACCTACAAAACCGTGAAGAAAACTAATTTGTACAAATATTGAAATTGAATGTTCGATTGTAGAGGATCGCCGGAGCGTACTGTTACGGAGGCAATTTAGCGAACGTATAACTGAGCCAATAATAAACGACAAACGCTGTGCGGACTTTAAAAATAATGCCGACCGTGAGCTACCGTTTATGTTTACGTGTGGTCCAAGTGATGGAAGATAGCGACGAGGAAATCGTAAAAATTATATATTTTATAAGTGTCGTTTTATAGAAGAAAATAGGCCATCGGACGGTGGGTGAGTTGGGAGATCAAGTGATCACCAAGCTTATGAAAATTCACACTGATAATGGAAATACTCGTTTCTTTGAAGTGTTGCGCCCTTTAGGAAGGATAAATATGGAAGTTACCAAGAATTTTTATTTATTTCTTGGGACTATATTTCATTTTAAGAAAACTGATCAAACCTTACAGTTACTTACTTAGATTCTCGATAATTACAGTAAGTACTTTAAATTATAATGTTGGGAGCTTATGAACTGGCAGGAAAGTAAGCCGTCATAAGTACCGATGGTCGGATCAATTATAGTTTGTACAAAGCAAAAAAAAAATGGCATCAAGAGTATTACGATAACAAAAAAGATTTTATCTCGTCAGTACTCTAACAATGCCACCCGCGCATATCTCTAAACTTGCAGCACTGTTATTTTTATTATTTGCAAGAACGATGTTTATGAGTGCATAAACCGGGGCGGCGGCGTGCGCGGGGGCGGGGGCGGGCGCGGGAGCGATAAGCGTTCGCCGGGGGCAAGCATTACCCACATATATTTTTTACCCCGTACAAGTTTCAAACTTGTTTAACCCCTGTACAAAAGCTTTTAACGAGTGGTTGCTGTGAAAAAACGTTGGTTTACGGTCTCGTAAAACGTCAGACGGTTTATTACGTGGTGGAGTTAGTGCGTTATTTGCTGTGATCACCTATCGTCAGCTCATTTTGGTTAGAGGTGTATGTGTACGTGTTACGTGTTTCCCTACTGAACATACGCTGTAAAGTAAATAGTGCTGTGAAAGCTTTAAGTTCCTGAAATATTTTTAAAAGCTCAAGTTCTCGGTATTTTTAAATTACTTTTTATTTAAGGCCCGTCATATCATATTAATAAAATCCACGCTATATTATATTCTCATCAGTATTTTTAACATTTTGAAACGCTTCGCTGGTGATAGGATATATTTTATATCCACACAAGGTGTTAAAACCCGCCATAGTGGCCCACGCAAGTGTATCGCGTTCCGGGATCAGCCTGTGTATATCCAATTCCAACAGGCCGGCATAATTGTGTCGACTGTTAAGGGGTAATCATCTCTCGTCAGTCGACATACTATTGGACCCCCATTCCACTTACCATCAGGTACAGTAGAGTCACTGTGCGGTGAACGTATAAAAAAAGTATAGAATCGAGGCAATGCCAGTCTCACAGAAAGCGGACGTGAAATAGTTTTATTATTGCATTCCATGCGGTCAATGAGGTAGATCGAGATATCTGTATAAATAAATATATTATTTCCGAAAAGTGGTTAAAGTATTACGATGCTCCTATGATACATTTTCAACAATAAACCGTAATGTTTACAAAATAAGCACGGAATTACATTGGACAGTTTAACAGAACGAATAACGAGGAATGAGCCCACTTATTAATTTATCTTTATTAACGTGTTAAATGTATTATGGGGCCCTCAGCGGAAGGGTTTCTCTGAGGGACGCGAGCTCTTCACTGCGCTGTGGAAAATGGGATGGCAGAGAGAAATTATATTTACCCCCCGAGACTAAGTGATTAATGTATTCAGAATATAATAAAAGTTTTAAACACAATCTTAATGAATAAATTCATTAAATAAATGTATTATAACTATATAATTAAATAGATAGCAATGTGACTTTCAAATTAATGTTAAATTGAAGAATAAAGAAACTTCTATCGTTTACAAAAGTGCTCAAAACTAGAACAATCTTTATTATAAGCCTTATCTTGCTATAAGTTAGGGCCATGTTATAAATCAATCTCACCTTTGAGTATTGTCTTTGGTTTCATTTACGCCCGAAATTTATAAAAAATAAAAAATAAAATGCTTTATCCATAGAAACGAATGAATTATTAGTCTTAGATAGCATACATTGGATTAGGATTGGTTATTAATTGCGGGCGTTAGTAACGCAATGTCAAATGGCCCGGTAAAGGTAATATAATATCTATACTAATATTTCTATATTATATTGAGACAAGACTCTTGAACCAAACTACGATAATTTACATCGCTGAAACACTCATTTAAGTACGCCATATAATATATAATATGATATCGACCCTGTATTATATACTATACTGTATTATATACTGTCCCACTGCTGGACACGGGCCTCTTCTGCTACTGAGAGGGATTAGGCCTTAGTTCACCACGCCGGCCTAGTGCGGATTGGTAGACTTCACACTCCCTCAAAATGCCTATAGAGAACTTCTCAGATGTGCAGTTTTCCTCACGATATTTTCCTTCACCGTTAAAGCAAGCGATAATTCCCAAAGAATACACACATGATATTAGAAGGTTTTGAACCTGCGGACTTCGTCTCGGCAGTCCGTTAATTTCCGTATTTTAATCTTTAACATTAAATATTCGATGATGTTTCGATGCATTTTTGAATTGGCTTATCTACAGTATTTTGTTGCAGACGAAACTCGTTAATTTGTGATTGTATGAGAGCTATCTGGAAGCAGTGATAGTAAATATTCCACTAACAGTAAAACTCTGCCAATGAGTGGCATAAGCAACATTTTAACCGACTTCAAAAAAAGGAGGTTCTCAATTTGGCATGCTTTTTTTGTTCATAATATTTGTTACTTCAGAACTCGGTCATTTTAAATAAGGAATTTCATTCCCCAAAATCCAGGGAAACCGATAGGGTCGTGGTATTTACCTTTTTTTATTTTTTACAAGGACCTTTTATTTTTTATAGGTCGTGTTTCATGTGTAATCGTCACATATCCCCGTAAGATTATGTCGGACGGTCGCGTCCCGTAAAATTATGTTTTTACCACCAACCGTATTATGTTAATTCGGATATGTTATGTTCAGATGATAAAATTTATATCCGTCTTTTTACGTTTACTGTTTTATGCGATTGACGTAAGTGATGTCGGAGTGTGACATTTGACATTTTACTCATCGGGTATCTAAATAAATATTGTAAACTTGTTTAATCGTGAGGAAACCTGCTTCCTGAGAAGTTCTCTATAGGAATTTCGAGAGTGTGTGAAGTCTACCAATCCGCACTAGGCCAGCGTGGTGCACTAAGGTCTAATCCCTCTCAGCACTACAGGAGGCCCGTACCCAACAGTGGGACATTATATAATACAGGGCTGATGTTATATTATATATAATGTAAAGTAAAAATAATTTGGGTATCCAATTAAAACAGGGAACAAAAAGAGTGTCACTTCTTTCACTCGCGCTGGGTACAGATTTCTAGTTATACTTAATATTATGTAATATTCCGTGCATTTATAAGTGTAAGTGAAATGTCAATAATTTGTAAATAAAATATTATTTCATATAATTTAAATTCATATTCATATATTTCAGGAATATCTACCTAACTACAGTCGAATCCGTTTATAATGACATCGAAGGGAATTGACAAACACGTCATAATAAGCGGACGTCATACAAAGCGTTTTGTGAAAAAAAAAAATATGTAAATAGTATGCATGTATTTAAGTACTTTAATAGAGAAATATAGTAACTTATAAAATAAAAATGCACGTAATAAGTACATACCCATGTATGTACATAAAAGTTGTATTTTTAATGTAAGTAATCTGTAATTTTGTCTGCTTTTGTTTTTTTATTTTATTGTAAAACAGTCTCTAATACTATTGTGTATAGAAGACATCGCTATGTCAATTACTCACTGAGATTCAAAACAAAAACGAGCCACGTGCCGAACGTCGTCGGGAATCAAGGACCATTACCGAGGGCGTAAAGAATCATGTCGGTCATTATAACCGGACATAATTTATTAAAAAGGGTCACAATAAGCGACATGTCACTGTAAGGGAAGTCATTATATTCGACTTTTTTATAAAGAATCTTATATGAAAACCAAACTTCGTAGTGTAATTACGTCATAATAAGAGGTTGGTCAATATAGGCAGAGTCATAATAAACGGATTATACTGTATAGAGTATAGTGTCTTAGAGTAAGAATGCAATTTACCGACATTTTCCATAACTTTTTAGATCTATCTCAAAAACGTACTAATCAGAACAAAGTTTTTTTGACATGCGAACAAATAAGTTACTTTGATTGGTTCATTCTCGGAATCGGATTACAGATTGAGATTGAGATCGTTTATTGAAAACAGATGTTAATGTCACAAATAATTACTATATAAATTCTTGTGTTTGCAACTGTTTAGAGGTCGTTTTACAATCAGACGAGCGCTGGGCTCACCGCGTCGTTTAATTGCAATAAAAAAACTAACAAATCAAGACTACAAAGAGCTATATTATTTAATTACGAGAATATCATTAACTATCAATAAAGAAGCCATAAACTTATAATTTAGTACAAAGAATAGAGAAGCATGAGTTTCAACGAACTTGCTTGTCTCGACGTTCAGTACCGTGCCATTATATAAGTTATAAGCTAAAGTACTCGTCACGTGAATATGTGTAACCATAGCTACAACTTGCCTCCCTCACCAACTTATACAACTTGGTTGTCGGACAACTAGCGGCCAACTGAAGTCCCTAAGTGCCAACTCGGCTTATGTGCGTTTGACACACCCTTGTTTAGTAGTTTTGTAGGCCAGTACGAGTTCGATAATGTTTGGTGTTCGCTTTGAAGCCTTAATATTCGTTGGGTAGCGAAATAACAATTAGGAATTCGATATTTCGAAATAGAGAGCACATTATAGTACACATTATTGTTCAACTGATTCATACTAACCACACTGAGGATAATATCTTCAACTAGCTGACCTGACAGACGTTGTCCCGTCTTAACTATGAATTTGTAGCGCGCATTCTGTCAATCGCTGACAGTTATTTCAAACAATTGACAGTTATATAAAATTAATATTTTCGTTAAGTTTTCTTAAATTTTCTAATTTTCCGCGCAATTTTTTGAATTTTTTCTTTCATAAGAACCTTCTCCTGACAATAACAAACACAACAAAAAAAAATATAGTGAAATCGGTCAGGACGCCATTGCACGTGACCAAGAGAAATAGGGAGTCATTCATATATAAATGACCTCAAAATTAAACCTATAAAAGATTGAAACAAAAATTCAATGCCAAACAAAAAACAGCCAAATAAAACGTAAACGTTTTGTTCTCTGTCACATATCGCATCGCGACGAGTTGTCAAAACATGCAGATTAACAGGGCCGGGCGCATGACCGGTATTATTGTCGGGGGCGGGGACCCCCGGCACTCGTTAAAAGTTCGCCCACAGCAGCGTTTTATTGCCGCGCAAATTGGAGCCGACTCGGCCGGATTCCGCTTCCAAATATTAACCGGAAACTTTTTCTCTCGACCGCTTTGGGGGGTCCCTGACGAAATTGATAAAACGATAAATGAGATCGCTTGTTTGCCGGTGCAGTGTGGAGCGCTAGTGAGTTTCCCTGGAGAAAAAGAAATGCGTTACCTTGGGTGAAGGAATAATAGCATTGTTATCATTGGTCAAAGCATTCTATAATGAATTTAATTTCAATGTGCTGACGTTAACAAGCTTAATTATTCAGGAAGTTAGTATATTTATTCCTCATTATACCGATTCCTTTACAGAAGAACTCATCATCAATATTATTTATATTTGACTTCTATAACCGTCACTAATTTGTGATCACTCGATATCAAAGGCGACCAGTAAACCTAGCATGGATTTACACATTATAATATCGTTGACATTATAGTTTCCAAAACCCGCTACAGCGTCGCGTGAGCGTATTTGGAACTAAAAATACTACAGCGTAAACATTGTGCGCCTGTAAACTACGAGTAGTAAATCATGTTACCATGGTAACGATAAACTTAAAAAGTATGGTAATCGGTAGAACAAACTTGTTTTTTGACTTATATTATTGTTAAACAACTATTGAAAAATAGATAAACGTTAACTTACTTGATACGATACTGCCTAAATTCATGCTAAGGATTCAGATCAATAAATAAAATGTCCCATTCAAGTAAAAATATGTACATAAATATGTACACTTACTACGAATATTTCGACTTAAACCAATTACAAACAATTGTTTGCTTGTTTGCCTCCAATATATAAAAGTGGTCGTAAAATATTAGCAAACTCTTTATTAAGATTCCTACATAAATCCCTGTATTGCGAAGAGAAATAGAAAGATTGATCCGTGATCGTATCTGTTTTATGAACATAAGCCCTGGGAGAAATTTTCTTAGGAAGAAATAAAGCTAAAGCAATGAGAATTTATAGTATTCATGTAACGTTCTAAAAATATCGCTCAAGTAGGCTAAGAGGTCGTAGCATCACGCTTTTCTCTCTTCGGGGATAGGTAGATAGGCGGTCATATTTCCTTTTTTTTATCGCTTTGAATGAGTAGACGAGCTTGCCGTTCGCCTAATGGTAAGCGATTCGACCGCCCATAAACAAATTACTAAATATTATTTGGTGGTCCACTGCGCTCGCCATCTTGAGACATGAGAAGTTAAGTCTTATTACGTCCAGTAGTTACACTGGCTATAATATAGTCCTTCAAACTGGAATACGATGGTGACTGCACACTGCTGCTTGCCTGCAAAAATTAACATTGCGTTGGTATCTACTCAGGCGGACTCTCACATATGAGAGACCTGCCACCAGTACTTTTCTTTCTGTCTTCAGAATTAACTAAACAAAAGACTTACTTATCGATTTAATCAACAAGTAAATTGAGCAAACTTACAAAGAACATTATCGACAAATATATTCTTTTATTTGATTCCAAACATTAATCGTGGTTTTTGCTGACAAATTACGTCGCCTACTTTCTTTTCAATCTCACTTGATTACGTAACCAGACAAATAAAACATATTCTTAAATAACTCCCATTTTTCCTCCCACACAACTTCGTGAAGCGGCATAAAAATAGAAGTCTTACAGAACTGGATCACAGAACCTAACAATACTATTCTACATTTGGGACAAATGGACTTCTAAATCATTTTAAAACTGTATAGATTCCCATAATAGCGTGACGTAATTCCCTTTATGAATTCTAAGGAAAATATCCTAAACCCTATAAAAAGTATATTGTCACGTAAAATATAACATGAGTATACTCGCCTTGTTTACTGATACTAAGATATATTCCCAGACTGACGTGACACGAAGGCGTGATAAGCTCTCACCAAAATCGCGTGAAAGTGTAACTTGTTAGAAACGTAGTGTTTGCGTTGCGTAGTATTTTCTAAGTCAATAACTAGACGTTGAAAGTTAGTACGATTCCGGCGTGACAACACTAAGGGCTTCGTCACACTGTTGAGTTATTTAATTAGATCTTCCGTTACGTTATATCCTATAGTACTATAAAATAGCTTATAAGAGAGATCTAGGTATACGTATGCGGCTCGACATCTACCAACATTAGTCTGGTGAAAATCTACTATATTGGCTCGTTTGAATAAGCCGCATTTAGTGACGCCCAGTGTATATACAATATGGCAAACTAATCTAGTTAAGGCGAATCTCAAAACTTAAAAGACACAAGGTTCACTGCCGAGTATTTCAAATACATTTATCACTAAGTACAATTTTGTCACTTTACTGCGCTTTTATTACAAAAAATGCTCATAATATAGTGTGGCACGGTCCTTAGCGACTTCGCCGCGACACTCTCAGCGTGACGGCTTAAGTTTGTCGCCAATGTCAAGAGAGTGTCTAGACCGCGATTACATTACGGATTAATTGTAGTATAGTACGTTTGCCTCATTTATCAACTGTATAGAGATTTTGAGAATATGAGTACAAATGTATTTGTTTTGTAAATGGAAATGTGTTTTATGTTTTCGTCCGACAATTTCTCTTACGCCTTGTAAACGTTTTGTGAATGTGGTGAAGAGTAATTTAGTCAGAATGATGTAATGTGTATATGTCATACTTGGTACTATTTTATAATGTAACTTGATAAGACAAATATATAAAATATAAATAGATTTAATACAATTATCATTACTAGTAACATGTAACATTTTGTATGATATAACATACAAAATGTTATATCTATTTTGACCATATAAATAACAATAATAAAAAATATATAATTCTAGTACATATATTCCCACTACAGCGTGACATTACCAACAAAAAATATAAAAGGCGTCCCACTCCGTAGCACGTTATCTAGTGCTGGGACTAGTCGGTTTCTGTACACGAGACCACACATTAACCCGCAGCGAGAACGCCAGATCCTCACGGAGGCTAATTAGTCCGGTCTGTGTAAATAATTGCATGCAATTTACCAGGAAACCTTTAATAAGGCTGAAATTAATCCTAATCAAGTCACATGTCAAGGGAGTAATAATTGATCAGGCCTTTGTACATAAAGACAGATAAGCCTAAATGTCACGCTATATCAATTTATGTGGTTAATTAACTAGTGATTGTATTTATCTATGATTTACTAAGGTCTAGGGCATTAAGTGATGGGACAGTTCGGTAGCTATTTTCATCTGTTAATAACCGGGTATTATTAACGCTTTATCGGTTTATGAGATAAGCTTACGTCTCACATCATGGGAAAGTATTAAACTCAATGAAGGTCTTTTTCTATACTGACAAAGCAAAGTGACCTCACTGTCCTTGACGGTAAATGAAGTGTCTAGATAGACTGTCGACTAACGAGAGATGATCACTGGCCAGTCGACTTAATTGTGCCGGACTGTTTGAAACCGGATGTACACAGACTGATTCCGGAACCTGACACACTTGTCTGGTAGCCCCCATACGGACGTACACAAATATCCCATCACTTGTATAAATATCGGTTTTAAAATTATACTAGTCTACAGTCTCAGTGCCCATGCTCTACACCTGGTTACGAAGTTGAACAATCTGCTCATCACGTACTTTGGGAGTGTGGTCGCTGGCATGAAGAGCGCAACATCATGTTAAACAGTATGCAAATAACATCTGGGGTTGTATACTACATGGACCTTGTTGAGACTAGACGGAATTTCCGTGCTTTCCGGCGTTTTTGCCATGCCTATTGTAATTAAATCTAACAGCTCATGTGATAGGACCCTTTCATTTAATTTTATCCGTGGTGCTTTATAACTAGCTTATCTAGTTGTAAACGTCCCTATTCTTGAGGTTAAATCGCCTCCTTACTTTACCTTACTTACGCATTGCTCTGGAGGGAAGTGGACAATTAATATTTCCAACTCCTCCCTATCTTTCTATTTGATTCATTTCGTTGCGGGATAATGACATATTAGTTTTCCCTGAGACTCGCCGAGCTTCACTGCTCGGTGTCATAAAATGCGTGCCACTGCTGATACTGGCTTACAGGAGTTGTAGTGGTGGGTGTGAGGGCGGGAAAAGTCTAGTCTACAGTCTATTATGAACATGTTGGCAGCGTACTATTTTGGGAAATGGCTGTCACATTTGTTAAGTGTGACTGATGTATTTAGATGATATCTCATAAAGACAATAATTTGATTTAAAAAGTTACAGTTTTGAACAATTAAAATATACGGTAAATTAAAAATCACAAAAAAATCTTTAAAATATACAAGTACCGTAACCAAGACACTTTCTTACAATCGTTTACACTAAATACTATACTAAATAGAAAACAAAAATATATATTGAAATTATACATCCCAGCGATATGTCTATCTAGGATAATATGTCGTTTCTATACTATATACTTAGTCTGGCCATAAATACTGTTACACTTAATTATAAAAAAATATTACATTTGAATTTCGAATCTGTCATTTTTATACGATTGTTCATTGTGTTTTCTCATTTTGGCGCCAATACATTGTAAAATATTTTGCGATATTAAAATGGTGTGGGGTGATAAAGAGAACCGAATCGCTGTGATAGCATTACACAAAGTAGGTATGGAGCCAAATGCAATTTTTAAAACTCTCCATACACTTGGTATTAGTAAAATGTTTGTGTACCGGGCTATTAATAGGTACAATGAGACCTCCTCTGTTTGTGACAGAAAAAGATCTGGCCGTCCACGTAGTGTTCGTACGAAAAAGGTGGTCAAAGCAGTAAGGGAAAGAATTCGAAGAAATCCTGTCCGAAAGCAAAAGATTTTATCTCGGGAAATGAAGATAGCACCTAGAACCATGTCGCGTATTTTAAAAGATGACTTAGGACTTGCAGCCTATAAGAGACGCACTGGCCATTTCTTAACTGATAATTTAAAGAAGAATAGGGTGGTAAAATCGAAACAACTACTGAAGCGGTACGCAAAGGGAGGTCACAGAAAAATTTTGTTTACGGATGAGAAAATTTTTACAATTGAGCAACATTTTAACAAACAAAATGACCGTATTTATGCTCAAAGCAAAGGAAGCTTCCCAATTAGTCGACAGAGTGCAACGTGGACATTATCCGACTTCAGTGATGGTTTGGTGGGGTGTTAGCTATGAAGGAGTGACTGAGCCATATTTTTGTGAAAAAGGTATCAAAACATCGGCACAAGTGTATCAAGATACCATTCTTGAGAAGGTAGTTAAGCCCCTTAACATCACCATGTTCAATAACCAAGTATGGTCCTTCCAGCAAGACTCGGCGCCGGGTCATAAAGCTCGGTCCACGCAGTCTTGGTTGGAATCGAACGTTTCGGACTTCATCAGAGCTGAAGACTGGCCGTCGTCTAGTCCCGATCTTAATCCGCTGGATTATGATTTGTGGTCAGTTTTAGAGAGTACAGCTTGCTCTAAACGCCATGATAATTTGGAGTCCCTAAAACAATCTATACGATTGGCAGTGAAGAATTTTCCCATGGAAAGAGTGCGTGCTTCTATTGATAACTGGCCTCATCGTTTAAAGGACTGTATTGCAGCCAATGGAGACCACTTCGAATAAGCTTTTTATATTTTTAATTGTTTTATATTTATGTATTAAACTGACACACTGTAAAAGTAATAAATGTTATTTGCAGTTAACAATTTTCTTTTTTCTTTATTACAATATTTATGGCAAGACTAGGTATATACTACTATTCTTATTATTACGTTTCTATATTACTATTTCTTCATTTTTTATTGGCTTTCTCGATTCTAAAAGGGCGCCTTGACTACAGCTCCTGGAGTAGTTAGAATACTTCCAAGTTCATTAAAACAATATGAAAAGTTCCTGTTATTGTTATTAATTGAAATAACTAAACACAAAATGGCAAACAAAAGGAAATATTAAATGAAGTAATTATATCGTAAAATACAAAATTACGACAAAGCATAAAACTTAGTTTATAGGTAGTTCGCGTAATTAAGGATTCCAAACGTTGCCCAGTGGTAATGAAAATTTAACTCAATTTCGGTAACGGCTTTTGTCCTGTTCCCATTCTGAGCTAAACAATTAATTCGAATTATTTAGGCACGTTACTGTATTCGTTTGAAACTCGATTAAAAACTTATCCTGAATATCTCTAATGTGTCGAACAGCAGCTTTGTAATATTGTTATTTTATTTCACACTTTTGTTGGCTACACCTGAGTCAATATCCAGAACAAAAGTACCTATTTATGATAGAAGCGAAACAAAACATTGCTTAACTACGAAATACATATATAATATTTATTTATTATATAATATGTAGCATGATAGGAATATAAAAACAAATCAGTTTTCCGCCATTCTTAATACAAAGGGTTACTGGAATCAACATACTTCTGCTAAGAGGCAATGACATTCTAAACGTAAACTTACGCCAGCTACTTCTAAAAGAATTGCAAATGTTAAAAGGTTTTCGTAGTTCTTTCCAACGGTAATAACAATAACCAATGTTGCCCAGCGCTTTGACGCAATCCGGAACCGAACTGACGATTAGGAATTTGTCATGAGATAATCCCCAGCTTTATTCGAGGTCACGTTTCAACATCATATTAAAAGTGGCCTGTCACGTCAGCTCGACTTAGTGGTAGCGTGACAAATCTCAGCTTTTAACCTTTAAGTGGAAGGATTAAGAAGCAACGCAGGCGTGAACGGTATTGCTATTTTGTTAATTATGTGTACCTTGTCACGCTTCAAGGTGGGAAGGTTATGTAGCGTGACATTTCGTGTAAGAACGACTAATAGTTAACACTTAAAGAGATAAGGTTAGAGATCAATTTCTTATGCAATAAAATTTAAATACAATCTAATTTTATAAACACTTTGTAGCAACTGGTATGTAAAACCCAGCGTAGTATATATTCGCGGCCATTAAATATTATAAACAATATACAAACCAACAAAAAAATTATTTAATGTATCAAAATAACGACTTCGTAGCGACCTTAATAGCGATATAGTTTTTACTAACAATATGTTAATCAGGACAATATGTAGTGTAAAATAAAAACCATGCCTCTTATCCAAGCGATTATTAGCCTGCCGATAATGTTCCAGCACAAACGAAGGCTCATTAGTTGACGTTTCCTAACGGACGGTAATTTGAAACGCTACGAGAACGTGAAAAAACCTCGCCTGTAACAAGCGTTGCCATCACTCCCTTGTAAAGCGAGAAACATTTACGAAACACTATTTGCACATTTTATTAATATTTCGGCTAATTAGCGCGCGTGTTATGCGCTGTTTTTCTCGCGGTGATAAAACATAGTTTTTGTTCTGAATTTAAAATACAATTTCGAGATTTTTAATTTAATTTTTTGACAGACACACAAAGTTGCATTCTTTGGTTTTTTTGTTTTTAGGTGGCTACTTTGCTACGGATGCCGTAGAATTTATAATATAAATATTTATTATTGCAAAGATCGCACCTCGTGCTTGAACGAAACAATATGGTGCTTTGTCTCTCGTATATCAGAATACGACTAGGTACGTACCAAAATATTATCTACTTTTGCCATTAAGCAGCATTAACCCAGTGGTTACATCAGTGTGTCAAGTAAACTAATTAATGACGATAATATAACTTCATATTGAATGTCACCAAATAAACGCAATACAGTTATTACAAGAGACTCACACGATTCGTCAGCGTATTGTTAATTAAAAACACAATACCGATATCCTTTGCACTCTATTAAATTATCCATGTCGCAGCAAAACATGTAATGCGATTAAAATGCAAAGATCCCGAGACTCACATGCAACAGTCAAATGTTAAATAAAACGAATGCCAGTGGCGTTATCGTGTCCACTTTATTTTAATTTTGCAGTCGACGCCGCATACCCCGTCGCCTGAGCTCGCTTCAAGATATTCACGCTAAATATTTTAAATTAAGTTCGGGTTGCAAACAAGCGAAGGGTAAATAAAATTTGAGAGCGTGTTGGAAAAGGAATGCCTTGTCATGTTGCATTTATAATGACATGTAGCTAGACATCGTTCTCTTAAATTGGTAGGCAGTTGTCACAATGACACAGGATATATATAAACATTTCGATAGGAATAATGTGGATTTTTTTTTACCTAGAACGTCAAATTGGCACTTTTTAGTCTCTTTTGATTTATATCTGCTATTATTACCTGACATTGTCAAGATCACTGATGAACGGTGGCAGGCATAATATAAGGCAAGAAGAAGAAGAAAATAATGTCTCTCATGTATAAGGGGCTCATCCAAATTTACCGGGCACAATTTGACACTTCTTTATACCTATACCAAGACTAATTACATTATCATTATTCATTATCCGAATTCAAACATTCAATCATTCAAACCTAATACTACAAGAATGAAACCCCAAACCTAATATTTAATAAATCCTGTACTATTTTATTCTAAGGTTGTTCGAAAAGTTCTACGAGTGTAGTACGAGCAAGAAACTGTAGTGTTGCTCTTTTCTCAACTAGTTTACAATACAATCACAATTCCACCAGACAGAATTTAATTTGATTCAGCGCTCATTTATTCTCAAGCGATTTTTGTTTTCTTTATGAACGTAGTTATTCAATTCTCTAGTTACTTGTCATTTTGTGTCATCTGTAGATTTTCTTGCAGAATTGTGTTTGAAAAATTTATGATAATGATATGCGAAAGTTGTGACGTATAGACCTTTGTTAGAAGTAAACGCATAACTTTTTTTATGCGTGCACGACAAAATGATCCCACTGTACCTGATGGTAAGTGGAGTGGGATCCAATAGATGTCGATTGACGAGAGATGATTACCACTCTATAGGCGACACAATTATGCCGGCCTGTTGGAGCCGGATATATACCAAGCTTCTGAACGAATTTTAATGAAATTTGACCACGATAGACCATATCCTGGAACATAAGTAATTTTTATCCTGCAAAATCAATGTAACTTCTTTCCATTTGGACAACTTAAGTTACAACAAGCCTATTACGCGAAAAGAGCCATATATAAATATATTAAATGCGTAGCAAAAATACACGCTGTTTCAACTTAATGCAAGTAAATACAATTCGTGATTGCTGGCATGAAACTAAGTTAATTATCATTAAAAAGAGCTGCGCTTGTTCCGGTCGCGTCGGCGGAACGATTCATGCCGAATTTTCACAGTTGAGATGTGTGATGTTCTTTTTGTTAATATGCAACTCAAAAATGTTTTTGAAGCTACTACGTAAGTCCCAATTGTATCGGGTTTTACCTTTTACAGTATTAAAATATAATTTGGATCGCGCGTACCCTTTTATGTACCAGAAACTTCACCATCTCGTAAACAAAACTATCTGTTTTTGAAGGAACAGAGAGCATGTGTACTCACATTGGGAACAGTCATGTATGCTTACTTTACAATTGGCAATGCTATATCTACGAGTCTTGAGCTTCTTTTATTCTACAAAAACAAGACGGTTGAATTAAAAGTTCTGATGTCTGATGTAAATTGGTGATAAATCATCAGATTTATTGAACAAATTACTAGTGTCGCGGGAATAATTATGTCTATAAATTATTTTAATATATTGCCAAAGTGGGCGGCCTCGCCCAATTTTATGAAGAATTAATCACCTGAACCATATTAGACGCTGTGCGTGACCTGATGTAGTAATTTCAAAATATGTTTCTTAATATTGCCAAGCCCTAATACGAAGTGATTGTATACGACCTACTATGGATACTTCTAAATAATGGTTTAATCATAAAACTGTACTATCGTATGCTAAAGTTATTTTGGGTTCAGATTTCCCTGTTTCTGGCTGGTGTTGCAAATTTTGTATTTCGACTTAGAGATATTGAAGCCAGTATAATCACAAGATTATAATATGAGACTGTTACCGCGCAGTGTGGCGAAGGGTTAAAACTTTCAAAAGGGAACCCGGCGAAATATTTTTTTCAAAGTTAACATAATATAATACGCTGTTCACAATAAATTAAAATCAGTAAAATATCATAATACTTAATAATTTCCTTCTAACATATTATGTCTAGTCTCTAAATTTACAAAATAATCATATATTTTGAACATAGGTACCTAAAAGAGTCCAACAATAATTAATAACGCACAAACACTAATTATACATTCTAAATTATTAAAAATATGTCGCGCCAATAGCTCAACATGAAGCCGCAAATTCTCGGGTTACCCTGAAGTACACAGACACGCACGCACACATGTATTTTTACGTCACTTCCAAAAGATTAGACAAAGACACCGCGCTGCGTGTGAAAGAGACAACAATATCGCGAGGGAAGCTATGCGCGGCCGGGTTCACTTCGAACACTATAAGACGCGAGCACTGCGCGCGAGTTACGATTTAACGTATTGATATGAACGACAGATATCATTAAAGTATTGATTTAATTTAATAAATATAAAATGACTTGTTTGAATATACTATTTTTACTCTAGTTATATTGTTATGTTTTTCTTTTATTATTTTTAATTAATTTACAAAGGTAACCCGGTAGGAATCGGCTTGTATGGACGCTTCGCCACTGCCGCGCTACTATCACGTGGCTGTGCGCTCTTGCTACCGCGACCTTTTTCACCTGGCAACACCGAGAAAACTGTCACTCTCTCTTTGACCCCGTTGCAAGCGTATTTTATTGTAATTAATAATTATTATGTTAATATAGTGTTTTGAGCAAAACACCGAATTTTTAATGCTCCGATGTATATACAAATATATAGAGATTTAATACACCGTTCTGGATGGTATTGCTAGTACTTACACAGCTATAGACAGCTTCTGCCCATACCGTCAGGTGATCCATGTGTTTGATCAAATGCTAGTATTAAAAAAAAATCTCTCTAATAAAGTTGGTGCTTAGAATATTGGTCTGGACAACAATGTTTTGTATATATTTAAGGTAATGTAAGTATTAAATGTGTCTGTTAACGAGCATCTTTGATTCTATACCTCACGTACTTTAATTATCTTCCAATACATTTAATATCCACAAGGTTTACTTGCGATGTCTTACCTCTGAGTCTTTATCTCTGCGCGTTCTAAATTTCCGCCTCATAGCTTCATCAGGAATAGCATTTCTTCCTTTGCCCAAGTATCGTAAAAATATCTTCTCAAATTCGTAGTCATGACTACATATAATTGAACGTAGGGAAAGGTTTTCAAAGGTAAAAACGAGGAATAATAAATAATGCGTATTGTAAGAGTGAAGTCTGAATCAAGTAATGTGGATCGGTGCTGGTCGGCCTGTCGACACACGGCTACTTTACATTTTATTGCCGGCTCGCACGAACCACGCCATGCATGCCTTCCTTCACTTATTAATGTTGAATTTACTTCAACTACATACGTCCACAGAACTCAAAAACTATGTGGGTCAGCCTAGAAGTTAGGCATTACTTTTTGCCACTCTAATCGTGTCGGTCCGTCGTAAATAACTAAGTATTTTATCCATGGATTATTAACCTGATTGCTATCGTCTGTAATTTTTGAAGGCGTAAAATGAAATATTAACTTGGTACAAATATTTCTTAAGGAGAATCAGCGCGCTAGTACTAATGTTAACTTTGTTAAACATCATCCATCAACATTTGCGCATTATCTCCCAAACCACGTCAACGCATGAAGCTATTCATCTTAATATTAGTTTTTAACATCTCTAACTTACAAACTTAGAGCTAGACATGGCATAAAGTTTACAATTAATATACTGTTTTATAGACAAAATGGAAAAGATATATTCACTGGAGAACACGATGCATAGCCACTTAACAGATCTCGGAGGCAGCGGTGGTTCGTGGTCGACGGCACACTCTGCGAACAAATTCCACCCACTGATAAATGTCGTGTCGGATTGGTAAGGATTTGCGAACGGGCGAGCGCGCGTAAAGACCTCCGCCGATTTATGCGCTCCTGGCACTCTCCCGAGGTTCTCGATAACGGGAATCTAGGAGTGCAGAAGAGAATATCTATAATTAATTTGAATGGGATCAAAATAAAGTGCAGGAATGCAGCTGAGTAAATTTTAATCAGCATTTTCTACGTCCCGTACTTAAGTATTGCAATTTCTATTGAAAAGTTTGATAGGTGCCATAATATAGAAGAAATTTCATTTAAACTTTTAAAAACCGATTGGAAACAGCAATAAAGAGAAGCTCAGTAGCCTTATATCCGTGAACTAAGACGCATCATGAAGTACGTCAAATACATCCATGATAATCTCATCCTTTTAACAAATAAAACCAAAATTCCTTCATAGTTCATTGAGAAATTCTCTCAACACTCCAGAAATCAGAATATGTTTCAGATTTTGATTGTGTATTATGTAAATTCCGATACCCTTCGGTCGCATCGCCATCTGTTCCATTGCTGATCAAACCGCGATTTATATCCAGTGTAACCAGGATTCCTGGCAGCCCTGTGGCAGTGCTCCGCTTGCGATGCGGTCGATACCCTAGTGC